>NW_027272615.1:0-204177 GCF_040938485.1 Diadema antillarum | reverse complement strand
CCAGACTGGTAACGCTCCTTCTCTTTCATAACATGTCATTATAGGCCTATACGTGTACCAGTAATGCAGGTTAACTTCATTTTTTATAGTCATGACAGCACAATAGATACAGACGTATATCTCTAGAAGACATAGAAAGAATTATTAAAAAAAACATTTGAGGATCATAACCTTGACTTCTTAGAACTGGCCGACCGCTCGTAATAAAGCGCTCGTAACGGCCAGATAATTTGTGGCTTCTTACTTTCTTTGGATTCAAAAAGCACGTTAAAAAAATGGTGTCAAAGTCTCTTAAACGAATACGAAAACATGAAATGCTATGATGCTTACAAAACAATAACTACAATGAAAGAAAATAAGAAAAGAGGCCAAGCATGAACACATCTGTTTAATTGACTGCAGAACATGTTAAATTAGATGGCCAGAAATCAATTTGAATGAACGAGCGCAGCATGTAATCACGTGACTATATCATTAGGAATTCATGAATGAACGGATAGTGGAATGGTACTTGTCTTATATATGGATTTCAGTTGAAAAAGTGTTATTTAGAATGAGGTTAGAGGTAATGTGAATGTTTCAAAATAAATTTGAATGAAGAGATTAATATGACATTGAACTACCATGTCATCTAGGCGAAATTTTTGCTAAATTTAATTCAACATTAACGAATTCGATTAAAAGAGGTGCGATATTGGCCCGGATGCAGGGCCCTTGACAGGTATAGCCCCAAGGTATTCCCATCCCATATGAATGAAGTGTTTTTAGGTGAAAAGAGTCATGTATGCCTATTTTCCTTGGCAGCTAGTGGAATTAACAGCTGAGATACGTAAAACACAATGGCCCCAGCCAGTAGCTGGAAAGTGCTCCCGTATTATTTTATTCTAAGTGAAAAGAATCACTGCTATAATTTCTTTTGCAATTGAAGTAGTACTCAACGAGGTATCAAAAACACCGAAACCAGTTATATAGCTGTACGGGGCCCCACGGAGTGTTCCTAAAATTTCCCCACATGTAATTCCACTATCAAGATCTGCATCCCGATCTATTCAATCTGTCACATCGGGAGAGAGCGGCAAAAGTGTACGGGGACCGGGAGCATCGTAGCAGCAGCGTTTGGGTGATGGGGTTGGATCTGGCAATTTTACAGATCGGGAAGAAATTTTGAACTGGTTCAAAATGTCTTCCTCATCTCCACATCAAGAGTGACCTATTTTGAATCGTAGCTCAAACGGGGAGAGAGCAGTGACAGTGTAAATACCGCGGGATGAGCGTAACAATTCCAGGTTTTTCTGACCGTAGTAACAGCGGCACAAGAACGGGAAATGTAGTCTAAACTAGACACCGACGACATCATCCCGCTGCTGCGCCGCTTTCTTGATCAAAGCACGACCTTCCCGCTTTAACGACGCTCTCACTAAGTCCCCGTCACACTAGAGCGGATCGAGCCAACGAATGCCCAGCGGATCCGAAAATTTGGACATACGCTCACATCCGTTGCTCGTCGTTCGTGACCCGCTTGACGTTCGTTGTATCCGCTAGCTGTTCGCAGAGATTCGCTGAGATCCGCCGGAGCAAAATTTTGATTTTGGACATGTCCAAAATCTTGAGCGGATGACGAACGGAATGACAATCCGCTCTGTGTTCGCTTAGCATCCGCTGATTGAAAGTTTTGGTCGCTCTGCATTCGTTTCTCATTCGTCCGCCGTTCGTCCAAATTCGCCCAGCAAATGTGCACAGCAACACACGTTAATCAAACGTAGATAGAAAATAGATATTCATATATAGCACATATAATAATAATAATGATAATTATAATAATAAGAAAAAAAAGGTCTTATTTGCCCAGGGTAGCCTCTTCAGTGTTGTCACTGCTCTACCAGAGGGCCCTGCCATTATTATTACCCTAGCGTTGCCAGGTACCCATTTATACACCTGGGTCGAGAAGGACATCGTGTTTAAAAAAATCTTGTCCAAGGATGTAAGCACTAGGCGGGATTCGAACCCGGGTCCTCGGTTCGGGAGTCGGATCCACTATGCCACAGCCCCCCACATGACATTTCATTATACGTATTCTGACATTAAGTGATAAGAGAACATTATTCTAAACCACTGCTATAAAAGTCAACCTGTAGTAAATGGGAATCTCTGAATGGAAATTGGGAATTGTGAAAGTTCGACTCCAGTTGGAGGCACCAGACGCAATGGAGGATGTTGGACTACCAACATCATCGTCACGTGATCATCAGAAGGAAGTACACTTTTTAGGGGAATCTTGAATGAGTGACATCAGGAGTACTTGGTGGTTACTTCGGCTTCCTTCTTTTTGGGGCCATTTCACAGTCACAACTATCTAAAAAAAAAGAAGATCACTCCAAAATCTTCGAGTGATCCCTGAGGTCACTCCAAAATTAGTGAAAATGAACATTTTCACGCCAAAGTCACTCCAATTTCACTCGAAACTCACTCTTTTTTGTTATTTACTCCTTCATGAGTGAACACGGTCAGCATATGCTCATCATTCGTCAGGCGAACGTTCGAAAACCACATTTTGCTTGCGAATTCGAGCGGATACGAGCGTATCTGGACTTTCCCAAATTTTGCCCATCCGCTAGGCATTCGCTGATTTATACGCTGTAGTGTGATGGGGCCTTTAGTTCTCTACTCTCGTATAAAATCAAGGCCTGTTCCTACGACGCTTCATTCCTGCTTCGATAACGCTGTTGGCCGCTTTAGCTACGCTGTTCCTACGCTTTCCCAGACTCAATTATGCATGCAATTATGCGATACGCTGGAAAATGTTTACCAGAACAGCAAAACTGATGATGATCAGGAGGACGCGTTGTCGTTGTCGCGAAAATGAAGACGAAGGAGCGCATATTTAAGAAGAAGAGATGCAAACAATAAAGAGAATAAAGCAAAACACTTTGGAGCTACTGTCTGGGGCCCCGTGCAGGATAAAATATCTGACTTTGGTATTTTGATATCCGATGGATACTACTTCCATTGCAAAAGAAATTAGCGGTGACCCTTTTCGGCTGAACGAAACCAATATATGTGTGTGTGTGTGTGTGTGTGTGTGTGTAGGGGGCACTTTGGGGCTACTGTCTGGGGCCCCGTACAGGATAAAATAACTGGCTTTAGTACTTTGGATATCTCTGATGAGTACTACTTCCGATTGCAAAAGAAAGTAGCTGTGACCCTTTTCAGCTGAATAAAATCAATGTATGTGTGGGGGGGGGGGAGGGGGAGGGGGTAAGGGGGCAATTTGGGGCAACTGTCTGGGGCCCCATGCAAGATAAAATAACTGGCTTTGGTATTTTGGATTTCTCTGATGGGTACTAATTCCATTGCAAAAGAAATTAGCCGTGACCCTTTTCAGCTGAATGAAACTATTGTGTGAGTATGTGTGTTTGGGGGGGGGGGGCACTTTGGAGCCACTGTCTGGGGCCCCGTACCGGAAAAAATAACTGCTTTGGTGTTTTGTATGTCTCTGATGGGTACTACTTCCATTGCAAATGAAATTAGCCGCTACTCTTATCAGCTGAATAAAGTCAATGTGTGTGTGTGTGTGTGTGTGTGTGTGTGTGTGTGTGTGTGTGTGTGTTTGTAGGTAGGGCTTATAGGGGGTGGGGCACTTTGGGGCTACTGTCTGGGGCCCCGTGCAGGATGAAGTAGCTGGCTTTGGTGTTTTGGATATCTCTGATTGGTACTCCTTACATTGCAAAAGAAATTAGCCGTGACTCTTTTCAACTGAATAAAATCAATGTTTGTGTGTGTTTGTACGTAGGCCTATGGGGGGTGGGGCCCTTTGGGGCTACTGTCTGGGGCCCCGTACAAGATAAAATAGCTGGCTTTGGTGTTTTGGATATTTCTGATGGGAACTACTTCCATTGCAAAAGAAATTAGCCGTGACCCTTTTCAGCTGAATAACACCATATTTGTGGGGCCCTTTGGGGCTACTGTCTGGGGCCCCGTACAGGATAAAATAGCTGGCATTGCTGTTTTCATGATAAGTACACCCAAAGGAACAATATCCACCAACTTTTGTCCGTGACCCCCTTCGGCTGAATAAATCCATTTTTCGGTGTCCCTTTTTGTGGCCCCTAGGCTTACGGTACAGGATGTGACTTGCCAGCAATTTATTTTATTGACCCTTGGACACATCCTTATATGATGAGACCATTAAAAAGTGTGACCCTTTTCAGCTGAATAAATGCTCTGGGCCCCCGGTCTAACTAGTCTCATGCTCCATTGTAGTTGGCTTTTGATTATAAAAATTAGAATCAATGATGGTGGTAATCGAGCAGTTGTGTTGATAATGATAACATCTATTATCGTAGTCATCATCATCATCATCAGATCATCATCATCAAATAAAGATAGAGATGTACTGGTAGCAGAGGTACATGTTTGTCAGTGTATAGATGATGACCAAAAAACAAAAACAAAAAGGATGACCAGATGCAGTTAAAATTACCATGATTAAAATGAAATGGCAAATAAGATATTAATCATAGCAGAGGTGATGATAATCTTTATAATCATCATCACCATCATGTGCTGTGCCATTGACTGCCAAGCATTCCACAGTTATTAACTCAACCCAAGACTAGCACTGTAATAGCAGTAGTTATTAAACATTACCTTCAGAGACGATGTGACTTCCAGCCACGATGAGGTTTCTTTGAAATACACTCAACCTATTTAGACTGAAGAAATAGCTTCTACTTAGAGAAAATTAAACTTATGAGGGATTAAAGTCAGAATATAAAGCAAAGACGACTTGAAGAGACCTTCGACTTCGGTCATTATTCGACTTATGCCAGGTCGACTTAAGCAAGGTTGACTGTAACATGCTCTTTTCGTTTACATTCCAGTCCTGTGGAACGTTTACGGGGACTGTGAGAATTATGCTGTACTCAAGGGTCACCAGGGAGCCATAATGGAGCTGCAGTACAACACGGATGGAAGGTAAAGATCACATACCAATCATCCTTCCATGAACTTTAATATTTCACTTCAGCTCACAGTATTCATGTTATGTAGTAGTGACACATACATGTATAATATCTTTATTGCCATCATAGTTCAGGTTAAATCATTGTCATCATTTGTGAGAAAGATTCTTGTCTGATTTGGCAAGCATGTTAAGGGTGCCTGCAGAAGAAACAAATATCCCTATTCTGAAACATGGCAGTGCTCTATTAGGGAGTGATTCCCAAGACAGTGCAGAGATGTAAACTATTATTATTATTATAACTTTTTTTTTTTTTTTTTTTTTTTTTGGGGGGGGGGGGGCAATATTTTGTCAAAGATACTGCAGGTTTCATTGAAAATACTGTTTTTCCCAAATTGTATTCCTATACATGTCTGTAGCAGGATATGTTAAAATACTGTTTTCCCCACCAAAAATAAATCTTTTTTTCTCTTGGAATACTGCAATGCTGGTACAACGTTGGCATTTCTGACTTTGTCACAGGGAAATATTGTGAAACATTTCTTAAAGAAAATGGAATATGTCTTTTAATTGTAATGATAATCAACTGATTAATTATAGTAATAATAAATGTAGTAGTTAAAGGGATCGTACAGTTATGGTTGAGACCTAATTCCAGGTTTCTAACATTTTTTGGTGAAATAATGAGAAACCTCTTATAAAATGTGAAAGAGCATGTAGTTCTATGAGGAGTTCAACGTTTATTTGATGAAAATTGGTTTTGAAATGGTTGAGATATAAAAAAAAGAGCGATTCTAATAAAGTGTGGGACCCACACTTTATTACGATCGCTTTGTTTTACTTTGTTTTTGGATGTTTCAGTCTTTCCAAACCCGATTTTCGTCAAATAAACTTTGAATTCCTCTCAAAATGGTATGTTCTGTACTATATCATAAGTGTTTTCTTGGTATCCCGCAAAAAGTTAAAAGCCCAATTCTCATCTCCACCAAAACTGTACTAGCCCTTTAAAATCTATTCCTGATGTGATATCTTTCAAAACAGTGCTTGTATTGTGTTCAGTGATAACTCTGCTTGTGATTCCACTCTATCATGAAATGAACTCTAAAATTAGATACTCATTTGCCTGCATTCCCCCACCAGTCAAATTGTGACCTGCGCCACAGACAAGATGGTGTGTCTCTGGGACACAGAGACTGGGACCAGGGTAAAGAGGATGAGGGGTCACACGTCCTTTGTCAACTCCTGCTACCCGGCCCGAAGGGGGCCCTCGCTTGTCACCAGTGCCAGCGATGATGGAACAATCAAAGTGAGTCATGTATTTCCAGAAAGCTCTCTTCACCTAGCATGTCTTGAAATATTTCTGTTCAGCATTAATTTGCAGACTTCTTATATTTTGCTCTATTTCGTCTTGTTTTTGTTTTTGTTTTTTTTTGCGGGGGGGGGGGGGGGGGATTGGGGCATTAAAATGTTATGAATGCATGAAAAGGTATGATTTGTTAATCAAGTGTAGAGAATATGACAAACTGACATCCGTGCATGATGTTGGTCTTGAGCAGCTCTATGTTTTGTACATAAGATTTCCCCAAATTTTCATTTTTCTCAAATAATTGGGCTCACACTGAACTTAACCACAGAGGAGGATATGCAAAAATGTATTGCTCTCATTACATTTCAAGAATAGGTCTGATGAAAAATTTTTCTGGGGAGAAAATATGATTTTTTTTGTCTACAAACAGAATGAGGGCTGCTCTACACGTAGCTCACACGGAGTTGCCAATTTGTCTCCCTCTCTAAATGTTTACAGTCATTATCTTGTTACATGTGGTTTTGTTTTTTTTCCGACAAATTTTTACTGCATTTAATGTTTTTAAATCAAAGCATCATCATGAAGATGGAATTTCCTTGTAGCTCTGTCAGTACAGCCAGTGACTTGTTTGAATGCAATCCCAGTGACAAATTGAAATGTTGATCCCGCAAGGGGTATTCACTGCCCAAAAGAAACACCTGTGACTCTGCCCAAGCTGTGCAACTTACTATCACGGAAGAAATCATCACATGTGGAATGAATCTCTAAATCGGGTCAAATCCCTACCCATACCACAGATCTGGGACACGAGGAAAAGAGGCTGCGCGCAGACGTTCCAAAGCACGTACCAGGTTCTCGCCGTCTCCTTCAATGATACGAGCGACCAGATCATCTCCGGTGGCATCGACAATGACGTTAAGGTACGCCACATTTGAGCCTTGGATTCAGCGGGCATTTCACTTGATACATTTGAAAACAGTACTGAAAAGAAAAAAAAAAGCAGAACTTCAGAAGCATTCATTTCAATTGTGCCATCATTGCCAACTGCATGATTGTAGTTTCCACCAGCAATTGGCAAGTAAAGCGTATATGTAACATGCTTTGAGGAATTTGCTCAGTCTGTCATAATTTTCACCAAAATTCAGCTGGCAGTTCTAGATTGATTGGTAGTAATTTTGATTTCTGACATTGATATTTATTATTAGTAATTATAACTACCCATTGATTGGATTAATCTGTGTCTTGCAGCTGTATGTCTTTGTGTAAGCTTGCTGTTTCCAACTAGTATAATAAGTAGTTCATTTGACAGATGTCTTCATCACCTGTGAGAAGACAATGATCTAGTCTTTTTTCAAGGCCATCGTTACATTGTTGGCACCAATGATCAAAGGCAAAGCGAGCTGAAGCCATGTCTTATGGTGAGATTGTGCTCACTTTGCTTGCAGTAACTACAGCAAGAGGGTCTTTAATGAAGGCTAACCACCAGTATGTGGTACAATTCAAATATCTGTAAAGGGGGCAAGGTTGTGGGAATAAGAACTCCAGACTAATGAAGGTATTCTGTCCTTGGCAGGTTTGGGATCTGCGGAAGAACGGCCTTCTGTACAAGATGTCTGGTCACACGGACTCTGTGACGGGGATGGAGTTGAGCCCTGATGGATCCTACATGGTCACAAATTCCATGGACAATACATGTGAGTTCCAACCCGGTGCAGTAGATTTTGTCATCTGGTCGAGTCACAGAATATTAAAACTGATGTGTAAATTTTGTTCCATCATGATTAGATACTGATTTATGCAGAATGAAATCTTTTGGTATGCTGTTTGTGTTTGTGTGAGAAAAGTGAGTTAATGTCACATCCTTATACCGAGGCTAATGAACTAAGTAAGGTCTTTGTTTTTAAAAACAAACACAACAACAACAACATTGGGTGAAAAAGTTGTTGGCACAAAGGTCATCCTAAAAAGGTTCGGTATTCACAACTTATATGAAATTTAATCAATTAGTTGAGTGAATGTTTTAGTTTACGACAGCATGATGCATCATTTTCACAGGGGGTGCTAATCCTATCCATAAGTATTATGTTTTTAAGAGTCCGTTTTGATCAAGGTAGTGTACATTAATGTGTGAAACTTTGTAAGAGATTGACTGTGCCTGATAAGACTAGTGATATGGTTGTGTGCTCCTTTCCTGTAGTACGGATCTGGGACGTCAGACCCTTTGCCTCACCCGAAAGATGCGTGAAGATATTCCAGGGACATCAACACAACTTTGAAAAGGTGGGCAGAATCATCTTCTTTTATGATATGAATGTAAGGTGGGCATATTTGAGAGCAGAAAATAAGTTTGAAATCAGAAAAAGCAGGAGCTACAAAACATTGAAAACTGTAAACACAGACAAGTCATGAAAAAGTTATGGTTTGTGGGACAGCAGATATTTGATTAGTAATCGTCCTATATCTGTTGTCACTCTTTTATGAATTTGTCTGTTATTTACTGATCATATTTGAATCATTACATGTCAGTAATCTCACTGAACTGAAGAGGCCCTTTTCCTGATTCTGCTCTTGATATGTATCAATCAATTCTAACTGAACCTGTAAAGAAAGGGGAAGTCAGTACCTCTCTGAAAATATGAGGAGTTATATTGGGGAGAGTTCTTTCTTTGCACATTGCAAATGAATGAAGCAACACATTTGATGTCACGGTCAATTGATGTCATTTTGATCTGCCTACAGGACACCTTGTTAGACGAAATACCATCACTCAAATGGTGACAATATCTTGTGACACCACCCCTTTCACTCTGACTTTTTGCTCAAGTCTTTTACCAGTCTCCTGCAGTTGAGATTCCTTTGTCATTTCATTCAAAAAGTTTCTCTTTGATCTGCAGAAATATTGTTATTTCATGAGTGTGATGCATCCAAAAGTTTGGTAGTAATAAGTATTTCCATGTGTGCTTGGCAATTATCACAGAAATGTTTCCTTGCGATTACTGTTCATTTCTTCCGGTAGCTCGTAGAGATTTCTCACGTTGCAGTTGTGATGAAATCAGCAGGCCATCCTAAGCTTTGTAAAGTTGAGCAGCCTCTTGAGGCTGATACAGTGGAACCTCGTTATAAAGAGGTTGGACATTACAAAACCTTCTTATAACAAAGTGATTTTGCAGGTACCAACTCATATTTCTTTGTTATTGTACCCCGAAGCAGTGAGAATACTGATACAACAATTTGATAGTACATTGCACTCCTGTTATAGTGGACACTGTTACAATGAACCACACAGGATGCAGCAAAGTAAAATTCAGGGCCCAGAATTATCATCCAGATATGTTAATACATGTTATTTGTTGGGTTGTAATGAGATTTTAATTTAACAAGAGAAAACTGCTGGTTTTAGAGGACTTCTTTTTAACAGGAGTTGCCTGTAATTATTTCTAGGTTTGCATTGTAATGAGTTTCCCCCTGTATCAATTATAAGGTGTTTTGTTGCCTCTTATCAGAATCTCTTGCGGTGTTCTTGGTCGCCGGATGGCAGCAAAGTGGCGGCGGGCTCGGCTGATCGGCACGTCTATGTCTGGGACACGACATCGAGGAGGATACTCTACAAGCTTCCCGGGCACGTCGGATCCGTCAATGAAGTCGACTTCCATCCATATGAGCCAATAAGTGAGTGCAGAATGAGTGGCATATTACCCTCAAAGCTATATTTGCATGTGTGCTGTGCTGTTGATGATATCATACTTCTGAAAAATTATATTGATTTGAGTGTGAAAGCACGTTGACATTTCATGAAATTACTTCTACATACTGACATGAATGACAGATGAATTGGAAAGTAACTTGATATACAGAGAAGACATGTCAAAGAAAAACTTTTTCTGATGCCCTTTCATTTGATGTATATATTACAAGTAAAATTTGAAATCGCACACACACTGGAATCATCTGCTTCATAGTCTCACTTTTGTTTTGTTTCTTGTACTTTTTCCATTGAGCAGGTGTGACTTACTGTATGCACCATATATATAGCGAGTACAATTTTTTTCAAATCAGGAATTCCCAGCAATTTCATGAGTGATTGAATTTGCAATTGTGGAGTACAGCAATTGATGACGAAATGTATTATCTGCTTGTCGCCTTCATGTTAGGATCAGAGTTGATATTTTTGTATGATTCAAAATGTGAGCATAACACCCAACTTGCCAAATTTATGAAAATTAAAAATTCTTGAAAATATGTGGTGTATATAATACAGCACACATCACATTGAAAGATGAAATCAAATGACTTTATATTTTGTGCAGATTGCAATATTGAAAAGGGTACATAATTCTCCACCAAATGTATCTGCATGTCTTGACAATATGATTTAAATTATCATTTCATGTGAGTATCTTTTGATGCAAATGTTTATGCTATTAAAGTTATTACCGTTTGGTCTGTACTTTTCTTCTCCTCCAGTTCTTTCGTGCTCAAGCGACAAGCAAATCTTTCTGGGAGAAATCCTGTGAGATCCAGCAGGCAAAACGAAGATAAACTTCAGAACTGCCATAGCTGCATCTCAGGACTCTGCTCTGATCATTGGAGAAATGTGATTGGTCAAATCTTAGAAAGTGGGCGGGACATCCTTTGCTTTGGCCCAATCGGAAGTGCCCTTGTGGAATCAAGGAGTAGCTCAATGTGATATTCAAGCTGGATGATGACGCGGTGCTTGGACGCTTACATGTTTTTTGTTTTTCAAGCTGATTATTTTGTCTTATTCAATTTTCCTTCTTTTTCTCCTTTTTTTTTTGGGGGGGGGGGGGGGGGGTGAAGGCTTCAGTTTCATTGAAAACAGAAAACCTTCACACATCAACTTCATTGCAGTGTGATATTGGTTGTCCAGGAAGCTGTGTAACAGTATTATGCACAATAAGCACAACAGAAGAAAAAAACCTAGTTTTTGACCTTCAGTGCAGCACCCAATTAACAACAATGAAATCTCAAATGTGCCATTATTTGTGTACTTTTATTTGCAATACTTTAAATTGCCCTTACATGTTTTACACTGAGAATGTAGGAATATACAGAAGATTCAACAAGCCATACAGCCACTGCACTTGATTATTCCCTATGGCCTGGCCTGCGAAAGCCCACAAAACATTTATTTGTCTCCTGTCATTGCTAGTGATTCTGTGCCATTTTTCCTTATTGAAGACTGTCTCGTACTTGTGTGAAATATAAAAGCATCACTGCATGATTTTTGGAGAAGAAACTATATTGTTTGTGGGTTTGTTTTTTTTTCTTTTTTAAGAGACTATGTGTCCAAATGAAGAATATATGGTTGAGGTCACTGTGCTGTCAACATCGCTGTTTGTTAAAGACCTCTGCCACCCATCATACTTTTTGGTCACTTATTCAGTGTTCTCCAAACTGCAGTAGAATTTTATGGGAAACTATTTGTATTCCCAGATATTTTTGGACTTTGCCTTGAGTTTTCTGTTGGTGTTGTTGTTGTTGTTGTTCTTTTGGGGGTGGAGGGAGAGCAGTTGGTTTAGAATTCACACTAGCAAGGACAGCAGCCCCCTTTTAAAACATTTAGTTGCAAGTCTACTTTGCTTTCCTTCAACTTCTTTTCTTTCTTTTTTTCTTTTGAAAAGGCCCAGAATCTGAAAGTGCATCATAAAAGTGTCCCTGGTAGTGACACAGGCTCTTAGATTTTTGATGTAACTTTATGTTATCATGTACAAAGTGTAAATGTCTTGCATTAAATATTTGTAACAAAATCAAACTTCATTGAATGCACATAATGTGATTATTGTATTACCCGTACGTGTGTCATGTTTGGATGCGTGTGTTTGTCTACCAGTAGTTGAATACATGTATGCACTAATTTGTATGAGATTTTTTGCATGCCATTGCAAAAATCTGAGTAATGGTGGAATTAGATTTATTTTTTCTTGTTTTTCTTTAAATGCAGGCCTGGGTGAAGAATTTGAAATGTCCTCATGGATGTCTTGCTTCATATGTAATAATTTTGTAAGAAAAAGCCAACAATGATGCGTAAAAAAAAAAATGGGTGCCCCATGTCAATCATGCTGGTCTCAAGCTATGGTATACCTGTATTGCCAGACATGTGAATAGTCTACCCAAGAGGAAATTAGTGAATTTGAAAAAAAAAAAAAATGTCAGTGTTTTACAAATTGGCAACAATAACAATGAGCCATCATGAACTTCAAGTGTCAATGACTGATAACAAAAACCTTCACTTTCAAATACTAAAGTGAACAAGACTAGCTGCTTGGGTGTATGTTTGATTTAAATGGTGGTGGCGGTGTTTTTATTCTTTCCTGTATAATGCAGCCTATGTAATTTTGCAAACTAATAATACAGTAATGTTGTCATAACAGCCATGAAACAGGCAGGTAGGAAAGACAGAGACTCCAACTCTCCGTTTTCGACGAGAGATCTCCCGCCGAATGCCCATTTTTGCGAAATCTCCCATTCTCCCGCTTGAGATTTGATTTCTCCCGCCCTGGCTCGTGTCTCCCGTTGGAAAGGATTTCTTACTTATTGCCATATCGTATGTTGAAAAGTAAGCCTTATATAGCACGAGAGAGCATCTAGAACCCTAGGACTGGACCCCAGCTGCAAGGAATTTCGCGCTTCGTGCACATCAACTTGGAGTCTCCCGTTTGCTAGGGGTTTCAAGCGGGAGAATCTCCAGATCAGAAGGTGCTGGGGGTTGGAGTCTCTGACTAGATGTTCAAAAGTTTTTACACATGCTTCATTCATCTGACAGATATTGATTCCACATGAGAAAGATGCAGTGAACAAGATGACAAGGGAATAATAAACAAGAGACAACACTTGGTTTAATACTATCGATACATTATCGTACACTTTGTACCATTTTATTCTGTACACAATACATTTCTTCATACATTCTCGCTGAAACATATGACAATAATATTCACAATCTACAACCTGGCATTTCACTAAGACAATTGTACACTTATCACACATAATTGTCTTCATATCCTTTCCACAAGTCGTCATAAACATTGCAAAATATCTCATGTTCCATTTCGTTATACTGTAGCAGTATGCCGATCTCTACCTATGCCATAATTTTCGCAGTGTAACTAATATTTTAGCAGGTGGTTTGAAAATTGTGAGATGACTTGCAAATGCAGATTCACACACCTCTGCAAAGTATGAGTGGGGCATTTGCAACATTAGAATTATATCTTCTGCTAAACCACTCTGCAACTGGCATGAGATCATGTGCACATTCAGTGTTACTGTGCAAACTGGTGCAGTTACCCTCACAACATGTGAATAGACGGCAACCTTGCCCAATGTCCAACAACCACCACTGCCGTGTGGCAGGTGGTAATTAATCGCCCATGCTGTTACGCGACTACTGCATCAATTGAAGGTCGAGTTATTGCAAACTGATCTGCATTTTCATCTGGTTTGAGCAATTACTGATGCACTGCAGGAGAGAAGAGGACACTATGGTTTGTTTGCTTGCTTTTATTTTCTTCATATTTCTCCCACCTCATCCCAAAAATGGGGCATCCTTGTACACCAGATCTTGCACACTCCCAAGTAGAGGCAATTCATGTTATCAATGATGTACCATTTCACTCCATGTAACCAAATACAACGTGGACTCAAACTCAGGGAATTTCTCACTTACTCTGCGACCCCACTCTTTTTTACCCACCCCAAACCGTCGACTCTGACCCCAGACAGAAGACCAGACAACTAGATGACCAAGAATAACAGCAGCAATTAAAAAAAAAAAAAAAATTATCAACTTGCATTTCTCACAAAAGATTTCACCATTATGGTCCTCTCTAATTCAGTCTGGAAGGGGCTACGGCTCAGAATGTAGAAAATACAACCTGTCTATGTGGCACTGTATTCCAGTTCATGCCCGCAGGGATTATCATTAATCACATTAGTTGATAAATGCCAGAATGAGCCATCCAGTAGTAATGTTTAATAATCATACTGAAACAAAATACATGTACTTGTATTGGGAATATTTTACTCCATATTGGTCTTGCCCATGTTAAGGTGGAAAAGAAATAAAATGGGCCAGAATACTAAAAATCTTAATAAACTATATCATTCCTATGACATACAAATACACATTGTACTTCCTCATACAGAGACAGGGAAAAGCAAAACAATGTCCACAGTAAGGAATGTTTTAAGAACTAGGACACCTTCCTACATTTCCCCACCTTTTTCCTATTGAATTCGATGCAAACTGTTTCTCAGCAACCCCAAATTCCTCATCTAGACCATACAGAAGAAATTGGTGTTGAAGTGGGTGCCCCAAACAGATAACTTGCTTTGAAAAAGACAAAAATGGCTCCCCAAAATGGATTATGAGAGAATAATTCTCTACATAAGAATGGACATCTATACCTCTCTGCCAAACAAATGATGCAAGAAGCTACATTCAGTGTACTCTATTACCCTCCTGATGCCGGCATGCCCCCTTGAGTGACTGTTCATTCACTGTGTTCACACATCTGACGAGCCCCTTAACGTGTTCACCTGACCACCCGCCTACCTCAGTGATGTTCCAAAATGACTCATTACACATGAAAAAAAAAAAAATCAGAAGATGCTCAGCTCACTCTCAATCAAAATTTGCAAAAAAAAACCAAACAAACTAAAAAAAAAACACACAAAGACAATCTACTCACAGAAATCATCCTGCCAAGAAAATGTGAAACACTGATTTTTTTTTCTTTCATCGCTTATTCAGATTTTTTTCATTTACATCTGGCAAGATATAGGGTTTCCATGTGTCTATAGATTTTTTTTTTTCATATTGCTTATACCCAGCAAATTTGACTTCATTACCAAAATTATTTCCTGAATGTACCCACTGTACGTTTCTGTATGTATGTTCAGTTTGTGTGTGTGTGTGTGTGTGTACGTGTGTACGTGTGTTTCATGACATCCACACAAACCATCACACTTTTACACTCTCAAACCTTGGTCATAAGATACCAATACAGGCACCTTTACAATTTCTGGATGTAAGCATATTGACAAACTCAATATCCGTTGGAAAATAAAATAAGCAAAAATATAGTAAGGTATACATTGCAATGACCACAGACACTCTTTTCCACAGAATCAGCGCAAAATGACCGTCGCCTATTCAAGACACGGCTCTATTCATTCTGACAACTCTTGCATAGTTTACTAATTCACAAAATAAGATATCTGATATGGTATAAAATTACCTAGCATGGGTTGTTCATCACTTTGCATTTCTCCATTCCCGCCCGAACCTATTCTGCTGCAAACGTCCAATGAACCGTACATCACATCAGTGAGCTGTGCTTTTCTATGATTTCCAGAATTTATTTGTACATTGTATACATTCAATATCTCGAAAAATATTTGCATGTCTATCATTCTCACAACAGTTCGATGGAGCACACATTCACAGAAATATTTGACACTGACGGTTATTGATCGTCCCCTTCTCTCCAAACATCACAAGAAATATCTTTCGCAATGACCCCTATGCAACTATCGGTACGCACATTTCCAAGGAACACTGAAGAAAGATTTCCACGGTCAATGCAACATCTGACAGAATTATGGTGATTACGACATGATGTTTGGCCACATGTTGCCACGGCTACAGTTGTTGCTGTACTTGTACATCAGTAGCACACAAAAGTTGAAGAAACATACATAATGTAAATAAATGCATATGCATATATATGCATATGAGGGGAGGGGGTTTAAATAGCAAGACATATATATGAGAAGTCGTGGATAAGTAACAGAAGTAATATGCAACTACACACAGGTGCAAATAATAGATCTGATTGCTTACACCATATATGACAAGATTTTGCTCTACAACTTAGTACATTTGGCAAGTTTGAGATGATCTAAGCAAAAACATAGGAAAGTTCACGTTACAATTAAGCAGAATTGAAAACAGACACAGCGGTGCAAAAACAATTAACTATTTTTATTTTAATAGTGCAAATATCTCTACGAAAATTGGATTTATGATACACAATAAGAGCATAGAGTGCACAAAAACAAAAGTAGGCAGAGACTTGCCGAGTTGAAACGTGCCATGAAGACAGGTGGGGGGTATTTCTCAATGAGAGAAGGAACGTAAGACTCTTGATGATGTATACTGATGGGATGCAAATGCTTGGAAGTTGATTTGCAAGTGTATGTGAGTGTATGTGTGTGTGTTTGTGTGTGTGTGTGAAATATAGCTGAGGGCAAGTGCTACGCCAATGGCTACAACCTTTACACATCATAAATGTCAGTGTGGCAAACTTGAATGAAACGCATGCAGGTGTAGATACTTTGGTGTGCATTGCACCACATGTAACCGACAAGTTATTGTTTTGAATGAAGTGGCGAATCAGCCATTCATTCCATAGGGGTTAATTTCTAAGTTTATGTAATCACAAGAATCTCCAGGGGCATCACCTTTTGTAACACCTGCCCTTGCCTTTGTGCGCTTTTTCTTTTTTCTTTTTTCTTTTTTTTTCAGGGAGAGAGAATGGGGGGTGGGCAAAGAATAATCACCATGCCTCAGCTGAAATGATCAATCATGCACGGATTGCGAAGAAAGGAAGTAAGACGGATTTAGAGCGTTCCTGGTACTTTCGTCAATGAGTTACATTACCCTGTGTGACAAAGTAGAAAGACCGTTTTGGGAAAAAAAAATAGTCAATAGCTTGACATGCTGAATCCCTTGTATATCTCGTCAATGCACCTATGCGTACATGTGGCCCTGCATACTGTACATGTGGTGTTTGCAAATTTCACGACTCGACCAATATTCGAGAAATTAACAACTCACCAAAATACTGCCATCCGTAACAAAGGTGCAATGTATATGAGTGCCAATGTGGGAAACCGTAAATCTTCTCCCTGAACATACTTCTCTCCTATTCCTTCAGTGTGATTCACATTCGTAAATTCAACCACTTGCAAAACTGTCGCACGAGGCCCAATTCATGGAACATATGGTGTATACTTTATATAACAGTCCAAACTGTGCTGTACTTTACATGAGGTATTTCTAAAACACAAAAGACAAAGTAGACAAAAATTATATCAATGCTCCACCACGCTGTGACTTTCACACTCAGACATAAGAGTAAACATACAACATAATACAGCGTATGTTGAGTTTTGTGCGTAAAACTCAAACACAAACATAATGAGAAATTTTCAACAAATCATATATTTCTTTTTTCTTTCTTTTCTTATGTGTGTGTGTGAATGTATGTGTACAAGTAGCATTGAATTTTGTTCTCTTGATGCAATTTCCACAAAATAATCACAAAAATAGACCATGTTTCAATTGCATTAAACAAAAGAAGATAAATAGATGAAACATAGTCAACTATTAGAAATACATCATATATCTCAACACAACCATATCACATATAGCATGTGATTCCAGCTATTGTAAATCTTCTTTGTTTCTCCTTGCTTGAAATACATTCCCTTAATACATATTTATTTAACTACAGCTACATCAAGTATGTGTCATTTTGAAAAAAAAAAAAAAAAAGAAATTGCACAAGATGTATGGTTTCCTTACATGCAGGCATGCAAACTGAAATGTACACTTTCGCAAATAATCAAAATAAAAAATAATTAATATAATGAACAAATCTTGGTCCATTTCTGACACTTGTTCATGCATTCGTCACTCCGTCACTCAATTTAACTTCATCCAGTCATTTAGATCACCGCTTCAACAATTCTGACCGATCAGTTGTCAAGCACATCATAAAAGTTCATGCTACTTCAGCAATTCAGTGTTTCCTCATATGCGATCTTCGAATTGACATACGCAAACTATCTCCTCAACAATGCCAATCTTCATTGATCTTTTAGGTGTATCAATCCCCCAAGGCGCCAATGCATATGTACCCAGTCATGCATTGATCGTTCTCTATATCATGTCGAGCAATTTTTGCTCTTTCACAAGAACAAGCTGAGAAGATCCACAAGTTTCTCTATGAGTCTACCACGTTCAATTGCACATTGGCAGTGCTCTCTGTGCATCGGCAATTTCCAACATTGTTGCTAGCAATTGGACTAATACTACCTTCAATGTGCAATCAATCTTTCATACTAAGGTTTGCTGGAATAAATCAAAAACAAGTGATTGTAAGAGAGAAACTTAGAAATCCCTGGGATCAAATCAATCCTAGCCAAACATCAAATGGCTACCAAAGAAACTTGAGAAATGACCAACTACCCATGCTTGCCCAATGCAAGGTCACTCACAAAAAGACAAAAACAAAAACACATTCATGAGAAATCTCTGAGACAGCACTGCACCTCACACCACCAGTTATACTTCACAGCATAATTCCTCGTTGATTGACAGATCAGTAATGTGAAGATAATGATTAGGTGTGCAGGAATACAGTGATGTCTGCAAAGTTGGTCATTGAAACGTTGATATGTTACATGAACACATCATGAAATTATGGTCTGGTTTGGAGATGTATATTTGCACTAGTGCAATGCTGAAAAGTGTGGTGACATATTTCATGTGATTTCTAATCAGAAAAATGATAGGGGGATGATAGTACCCTTGATAAAGAACTTGGTGCCTAGAAAAATTATCAAGTTCAATTATAGGGTGGAATGTAGTAATCAAGCCATCATTCACTAGACAATATTCCACAGAGCAAAGTTAGTCTCTGCCGTCCCCTTGGGTACCTTTGGTGGGGCATTGGGTACCTTACGTGGGGTATGAGGCACCACAATACAGTCTCTGCCCTCCCCTTGGGTACCTTTGGGAGGGTATTGGGTACCTCAGGTGGGGCATTAGGCACCGCAAGACATTCTCCCTTCAATTATCAATGAGCCTCCAGGCTCAGTCTCGGTGCTGCAGGGAGCTGCCATTGATGAGGCAATTAGAGCAGATATTTTATTCATCATGCAGCCAGAATCCATGGTTACTTTGAAACTGTTTTGGCAGTTGAACCTTTGGTGAGGAACCAAGTACCACAAGAAAGATTTCATTCAAACCACAGTTTATTTGCTTCTCGTGGTGATGAGGTATTAGAACCACAGAGAAGCATTTGTACAAAACCATAATTTGTCTGCCATCTATTGGTGAGAAAAAAAAAATAGGTAATTGTCTTCATCATAATGCACCATGGTCAGCTGGTATCCAAATGAGGGTAACACTGGTGAGGTACTGGGTACAAGAGAGAAACCATGATGCATCCCATGATTGGCTTGTGCCGAGACTAAGATACCATTGGTGAGGTACCAAGATACCAAGGTACGACGATAAATCCTTGATTCAATTCTTCATGCATTCCTTGATTATTGGGTCGGTGCCATAGATGAAGATACCCCTGACGAGGAACATGGGTACCAAGAGAAAGCCTTCATGTAATCCATAATTGGTCAGTGCACTCAGCAGAGATACCATTGGTGAGGTACCAGGCACCGGGAGAAATCCTTGACTCCAGCTAGTGATCAGCTGGAACCCTAGATGAAGATACCATCAGTGAGGTACCAGGCACCGGGAGAAACCCTTGACTCCAGCTAGTGATCATCTGGAACCCCAGATGAAGATACCATTAGTGAGGTACTGGAACCTGTCGTAGAGCCTGGTGGTCAGGGAGTGATCAGCTGGTACCCTAGATGAAGATACCATTATTGAGGTACTGGAACCTGTCGTAAAGCCTGGTGGTTAGCTAGTGATCAGCTGGAACCCTAGATGAAGATGCCATTGGTGAGGTACTGGAACCCATCGTAGAGCCTGGTGGTCAGGGAGTGCATGCTGGACTCCACCATGTTCTGCACCCAGAGCTGGAGCTGCTCTTCTGTCAGCGTCATGTGGAACCGGTCCTTCAGCGCCTTGACGGTGCTGGCACCTTGCTTGAAGCACGCCAGCTCAGAACCTGGTGATAGAAGATAGAGCAAGAGACTCATAATTAATGTCAGCCTCGAGATTTAAATGCAGCATGTAGTCAGTAGCTACCAGGCTAGTGCATACATGAAGAAAGACATGCACATTTAACAGTGATAAAGAAATTCAATCATGGGGGTGAATAGCATATACAGTGCTTTTCCAGTGAGTCAAAAAGATTAATTTAATGCAGTCAGATTTGAATTTCTTCTAGTGCGTTCTCTTAGTAACACCTTAATAGTAAAACACATTCTAATATGCAACAATTGTAACAAGATGCATGCAAAAGAAGGGGGATAGTTTATTTGGTATCGCACTGCATGTGGTCCTGTCAATCACAAAATACAGCAAGTAAATACAACATTAACATTATTACTATCATTATCATAATCACTGTCATTAGTACATTGTATTACCATCATCATAATCATAATCATTCATTCAGAATTATCACATTTCAAAGACAAATAATGTAGGGCAAACAATGAGAACCTCACAAAAGTGCACAGTCATGTTTTATGCATTTGAGAGGACCAACACGAAGAAGAGTGGTGCCCACGGTCCACAGACCTTCATTCCAAGTCCCTCAAAATGCACTAAATACATAGGGTATACAGTATGTCCCCAAAAAAATTACAATTGGATTTTCGCAATGGTAACTTCCAATATGATTTAACCGTCTAAATGCAACTTCACGATCTTGAAATATAACAACTTAGCTATACCATGCAGAAAATCCCATTCAATTTGGTTGAGTGGTCACAGAGGTATGTGGATCATTGTATCGTATGTCATCTTCCATGTTAGGCACTTGGATGCTCTTGGAACTGCATAATATGTGAACACAATGGACAGAACTTGGGAGGGAAGGGATTCCTGACGCGCTCTACAAAACTCCTCATTTCTCTTTGACCACTGAAGTAAATCGGATAGGGTTTTCTGCAAGATGTGGGTAATAGATTATAGTTTCATACCCTGAAATTGTATTTGGATTGATTCACTATTTTTAGAGTTATCATTGTGGAGGGTACGTTGTATTTTTTTTTTTTTTTTTTTTTTTTTTTTTTGGGGGGGGGGGGGGGGGGGGGGACATACGGTACAATTTCAGCTTGATTGCATGGAGTATGGTTATTACAGATTTCACCCCACTGACCAGAGGCCTCCATCAAGAAGTGAAAAATTTCAGCACATTCATGAAAAGTATTTGTTCAAATCCTACCCAGTTGACAGGAGCATCCACTTAAAGCTGGTATCCCAACATCTAGACCCTTCTGTAATTGGGCACAACTGCTTCATACATTGTAAGGGGAAATCATGCCATGTTTCACAATAAAGATGACAATAAAACATGCACACACACTGAAGACCTGTAGTGCAGCTTTAACATAGCTACTGAGGCTCACCATTCATGACCTCCACGAGTTGCACCAGTTTCTCCATGTGCTTCCTGGCAGCAATCAGACCTTGGAGCATGAGGATCTTGTAGTACTCAAACATGTCACTGCCCACACCTCCCATCACCTGCACATATACAATAACAAATAAACTCATCACGACATTCAATAATTTGCCATGCACGCCGGAACAAGATAAGTAAATATGTAAAATGCTAACTTCAGGATGACAACACAATCTATTGAACAAAATCAGACTCTATACAAAGCAGTCCATTCTTCCTCTTTTTTTCTTCTTTTTTATTTTTGCATAATATCATCTCAAGATTAGTATTTGTATTGTGCATTGTTTAGTTGTGCCTGGCATAATTTTATGTTGTTTGTTATCTTTGTCTTTCAGCTCAGTATCAAAATGAGGATATTTCATATACTTGTGAATATTTTGTAAAGGATACCTTTATCCATTTCAAGCCATTGGCTTTTCAAAACATCCTGTGAGTTAAATCACTTTCATCCAAGGGAAGAGAGAAACTCATGAGTGTCATGCTTACCTCGACAAACTCGTGGGTGAGCTTGAAATGGGACGCCTCAAAGCCAAGGTTCTTTGGCGACGAGGAGAGGATGAAGCCAAAGTCGATGTGGATGATGTGGCCCTCAGGGTCAAGCAGAATATTGCCGTTGTGTCTACAACAATCAGAAAAAAAAAAAAATGATATACAGTCCCACTCCCATCTTGTTCCGTTTGCAAGAAATTATTTTAGGAATTAACACTCCAAATCCAGCCACACAAGTTAGACATTTGTTCTTCACAGCAGTCAATTTGGACTCAATCTAAATCAGTATGCAACTGGTACTGGCCTGGAAAATTTGGGGCAAATCACTGCCCAAATCTCATCAATGCAATAAAATACCTCACAAATCTTGACATCACGGTATATTATGTCTAATATCTATACATTCACATTCAGGTTCATGAGAGACACATGTATCATCTTTTTATTTTTATTTTTTGATACTGAGAAATAAACCATAATTCAGTGTGTTTCAATATTTGGCTTTAAAGGAAGTCAACTGGTCATACTTCATTCCAAAATTGTACTCTTTTTCTATCGCCACATGGCAACCCATTTAATGGCCTTATCTGCCAAGCACTGCCATCAAAACATCAGCACACTTTGCATCGGGCTCTGATGTGACAAACGTCATTTGACCTCAGTCTTCTCCTCCAGAGGGGCAAAAGGAGCTGAACAGGGCCACGCCCACTCACCTGTCCTTGACCTGGACCAGGTAACAGACCAGGCAGTAGGCGGCGCAGCTCTGGACAAAGTTCTTCTGGGCGGTCAGGAAGGCCTCGGTGCTGGGCCCGCCGAACTCGCGGTAGAAGTAGTTGAGCAGCGTCATCTTGCTGTTCTTCTTTACCTGGTGCAGCGAGACGGCGTTGATGATGGGCTCGATCAGGCCACTGTTGTTGGACGTGACCACGATGTTGCAGGGCCGCACCCACAGCGGCACATGCTCCTGGTTCCAAATGTTCTATTATGGGAGAAATATAGTGGGCATTTTATAGTCCAATGTCCAGTGTCAAGTAGAACATTGGTTGATCTCCTATGTCTAGCAACTATATGAAGACTTTTTCTAATGCAAACCATACTTCCACATAGCTTTACTCTTAGCTCAGCCACCAAATCACAGTCCTGATGGATTGTTCACTTAACACCGAGACATACTGTTCAAACAATATTGCATTTGAACAATCACACACTTATTTATCAGTGAATTAATGGACAACATCAGGACAACCTTATATTACATGATTACAGCCATACTCTCTGCTCATTAAAAAAAAACCCCACACATTATGACACATAACAGTGGCAGATCAAAAGGGGGGCGCACCGGGCATGTGCCCCCTCTTTATTTTTGGTCAAAACAGAAGAAATAAGAAGAAAAAAATGGGGGGGTGCGTGCGCCCCCCTTTGATATTTCAAAGGCGCCTCCCCTTTATGGAATTTCTGGATCCGCCACTGCATAAGAAAGAAATGCAGTCTTAACCTAGGCAGAAAAACTCCCACATACACAGCTCCTCCTAAAATGCAAGTTTCATAATATATCTACACACACTGATATTCATGAACATTTCCTTTTTTCAAGGACAAGTCAAACTCAGAAGGTAATTCGTGCTTGACAGACCTACGCATGAGGGGAGGAGAAAAGCCGCAAAAATGTCTCTCACCTGTAGCTGGGTCAGGAACTGGAACGAGAGCAGCTCTTGTCGCAGGTCGTCGCCGCACTTGACGATGACGGAGAGAAGGCGCCAGTTGGGGAGGTGGCCGTAGGGGGAGCCCTGCCGAATCCTCCGCGCCTTCTCGTCCCATGGCTCCTTCAGTGCAGAGGCCGAGGGGTCCTCTGGATCATGCTGTACAATCATACATGACACAAATACTTCCTATGTAACTATTGTATATGTCATATGTTTCTCAAGTGGTTGAATTTGCAATGAAGAACCATATTGCCCTTATGAGAAAGAATTATTATCACTTTTTGAGCCAAAAAAGTTTGCAATTACCAACCTTGGAGATACACTACGCATTTAAACTGTGGGATAGAATATATTCAAGAGTTATTAATTTCAAAAGCATCAGTCAGCTTGCAAAACATACCAAATATACAGTAAAGTTCAGGCACTCAAATAGCTTTCTGGCAACAACAATGACAGAAGGATCAACCCCTCTCCCCATGTCAGAATCACTTCAAAATTGCAGCAGCAATTTGTAATGACCTGTGTACTAAAAGGAAATCATCCATGTTTTGTTTCTCTGCTTTTGTTCAGGGTTTGTTTGTTTTTTTATTGGAGGGGGGACAGTAATGAGTTGAAAGTGGGGTGAAAATAGTACAATGATTTGAATCAGCTTCATGCTCATGAGAGACTGAAACAAGATCTGACTAGTTCCTTTAACCATGAGGAAAAGGCTTCATAGTTAGCAGTAACTGTTCTAAAGGAGCATGACCATAGAAAGATGTGGGAATATTTTCATGAGCCTGGAGAAGAGATGGTGCTATCTTCCGATAAATGTAAACTTTGTCCCCTCTTGGACGAGAGCCGAATGAGTTGAGGTGACACCTCTTCTCACCTTAAACGTGGTGGAAGGCGTTGCCAGTGATTCCGCCAGCCTCCGTCTGATCTCCCCCGCGGCGATAAAGACTGGCTCTTTGCTGTCCGTGCTTGTCACGCTCTCGTGCGAGAACTGCGATATCGTGTCGCTGGAGCTGGACTTCTTGGAGTAGCTCGAGTATTGCTGTTGGGGAGGGGGAGGGGGAGAGATTGTGCAAAGAGTGAATGTATCGATCTTGGGGGAAGAGTTTACTTATCTTCAGGATGACACCTGTATTTGATTATTTTCTTTCCATATATATTTGGGATGCTGTATTTCAGATGGATATATAGAACAGAATATATAGAACAGAACAGAATATAAAGAATAATCTCTGCTACTCAAAGATGGGGGGGGGGGGATCAAATAAATAAACAAAACAAGCAAAAAATAAATGTTGCTTGGATCCATACTCTATGTTATGAACATTCACATAATCATAATCAGGGAGATAACTCGCTTTCACATGCATCTCAATGGGCAACAAAAAAATATTTCCAAATCAGGGAGGATGTATGTTCTCTTGCCAGGACATGACAAGATATTCTGAGTTTTCCGGAAACCATCTGCACAGCAGAATGAGAGTGACTAAGCAGCTAAGAAGCAACAAATATGACGTAGACGTAGGTGATTCATATCTGTTGTCCCATACATGAACACATGTGTAAATGTGCTCTGTCAATGTGCCTGCTTCTAACAGATCTTATACAGTACAGACTTCCTCCTTGTTGATCCACCATGAAATAGCAGAATGACTCCTGCCCATACGATACACTGAAGTCTTCCATATACACATATCCTCTTAAGACACAGATACATATCAGACAAGTAGTGTCAATGATTTTGAATTTCTACAGCACTGCCTGTTATCATCATGATGCCAAACATCAAAAAGGCTTCAAGAATCTGGAAAAGGTTACATATTAGCCCTCAATGAAAGATAGGACAGATCTCAAACAGATCTCAGAATATCACAGCTGTGCCTTATAAATAATGAATCCACGTGACTTTCAACTCAACCCATATGGAGCGCAATACCAAGCTGCTCTGAATTGCTAGGGAGTTCAAGCTGCCTGAAAAACAAGTACAGAACCGTGTCTCTGATAAGGAATTTGAAGCTACAAAATTTGTTGGCACAAAAACAAACACACATCACACAAAACCACAAAAGAACAGAACTTCTCCCAGTTAGGCGCCACGGTGGGGAGATTTGACAAAAAGTGGCTGCTTAAACGTGACACCGCCCTCTATAGACATCTTGTTGTCTGTTGGCGGTGAGTGTCGCACAGGAAGTTGAAGATTAAAAGGAAGTGAATGGCTACAGACAAGTTCTCGTGATGAAGGGAAGGAACACCATGTGATTCAATTTTGCTGGCAGGCCTGACCACTGACCTGAAAAAGACAACAACCTCATTTCTGTTTCTTTGTTTTTCTTTTTGTTTTTTAGCCCATTTAAAGGGAAACACCCATACTACCACAAGCCTGTGCCACGATTGCGGCATCTGAGGTCTTAAAGGGACAACAGTTTGTGATTATTTGGCCTGTCTCAGTCCTTTCAACTCAAAATAACAAGGGGCAATCTGTCAACGTACGCATGCATGTCCCATTGTGGCGCAGATAAAAGTCCAAACTGTTCACACATTCAATGTATCTTTTTGTTCTGTGGATTCTGGAGAACTGATATAGCCCAATCCTCTAAAGTTGACGAGCAAAAAATGAAATTGCTATCCTTATAACAAGCATTTTGCATCGCTTTTCTTTTTCTTCTAATTTGTTAATTAAAGCATAAAGCTAGACAACTATTAGATATATTACCCAAAGAGTATATCTCATCAACTTTACAGTGGCATATCTGCATTATTTGAGCCAACACCTAACAAATCATGCACAAAACACCATCACATACTCGTACGAAGACAAAACTTTCGAGACTGACCTGCAGAATCTCATCGTCCTCCTGCGACCAGCAGTCGTGGTCCGAGTCGTGGGCGGAGTAGCCTGGGTAGACGTTGGGCGGCGTGTGGGTGGTGGGAATGGTCTCGCCATGGAAGTAGCCGCCGCTCAGGTTTTCCTCTGACTTGGTGTAACGCAGCGTATTCTCCAGAATCTTGGCCGGGAGGGGCGAGGTGTGCTTGTTCTCACAGTCTAACACCTCAACATAGATCAGGTACGGAGCCTGTTGGCACACAATCGCAATACCCATTACATCATACACCATTCTGTTGTGCATGCACATACAAAGTTGCACAAATCTTGTGTAGCAAATACTTTATACCCCATATAGCAAGTTCGTGAACTGGGATTTCCTGACAATTTCATAAGTGTTTAAAATCCTCGTTTTACAGGAACTGGCTTGCTACTAGGCCTTCAAAAGAACAGTTATCCATAAATACCAACATATCATTAAGAGGCCAATTACATGAAATTAAGCATCAGGAATTTCACTTTTAGTTGCAGACATGCTATTATATTTACATTCCTTAATTACTCTTAGTTCATTTTACAATGTAACTGGATTTTCAGGAATGAAGCTGTGCAGTTTTCTCTATCACAATTATGCCATTTCTGAAGACTGCTGTACACTCTGGTCACCAAGAATGCTGCAGACAGGAAACATGAGCTCTGACCTTGTCTTTTGAGTTGAGGACGACAGCTGCGGTGTGTGGAATGCGTACGATGTGGTGGTCAGTGGCCGAGGTGGACGGAAGCCAGATGCGAGCGGGAAGGTTCAGATTCAGCATCTGCAGCTCCGCAAAGAGTCGGCTTGCTGCAAGAATATGAAATAATAATAATGATAATGAAAATGATGATAATAATAATAATAATAATAATAATAATAATAATAATAATAATAATAATAATAATAATAATAATAATAATAATAATAATAATAATATTAATAACAACAACAACAACAACAACAACAACAACAGAGCAGAATAAAATACAAAATATTTGAAATTTTGTCTGCCAAAAGTCAAAACTTCAAAATACAATTGGACATAATTGCAGTACAGGGCTAAACTAAATACTTGTCTACTAGTTCAGGGCCAGCAAAAACACAACACCAAAATAGGCGGGCTAGTGAATGTTAACCACACTCTCTGTCAATATGTACAAATGCGGTGTTTATGGTGCAAAGCCTATACCAATATGTTAACATGATGTGGTGCCAAGACAGAGTTAGCACTTTTACAGCAATCAACTGGCAAAAAAGAAGAAAACATCACCTGGTGGATATATCTGTCTTTACATCTTTCCTCTACCACATGTTAAATCACTTTCTATAAATAAAATGCAATCTTTAACAAACATTCTCTTTTATCTGGGAATATGCCTTATCTTCATCTTAAAATATGTGATGACAAATAATTGGAGTGAACTGTTTGTGATCTACCTAAAATACACATTACGTAAAGCAATGGAGAGTACCAATAGACAAGGGTTAGCAGTTGGTAGCTGTGTTAACTCCTTGAGTACATTTGCATATTTCATTTTTTGTCTCTCGGATTTGTGCAACACTTACTGGCTCCAGAATATCAATGGTGATTACACAGTAAAGTATAGCAACAATTGGTTAGGGCGTTTCACCTTTCCTGTTTTCAAAGAACTATAATGCTCTAAGTTGACAGTTCAGCCATATTCACTTCTTAACACCAGTATCCTTGAGAAGACGAGATCGGAGGACAATTTCAAAAGATTTTACTGACTTACTTCTGAGCTCTCTGGTTGGCAGACCCTGAAGCCGTTTGCCGACGGCCATCAGAGATTTGATGAACTCCAGCATGGGGGCAAGTCGAGGGGCCTGGACACAAACACAATGAAAGCATTTTTTTTTTTTTTTGTTGCTCAAAAATCTTTTTAAAGTACTGTAAAACCAGAAACATTCGCTGCACAAAACTTTTGCAAAATGGAACTGATAACCTTTTTGGCAGCATGAAAAATTTGCAAATTGCCACTGGCATTCAATGCAATGTGCAGACTTTGCATTTTACTTTCACAAATCTTGGCTCCTCGTGAAATTCGCAAAACTTTCATGCACATGATAATTCCTGGTTTTACAGTATCAGTTCCATCTCTGAGGAACAAGGTAGTGACAAATTAGGCTGTATGTTTCAATTTCACAGAGAATAATCAAACTTCTAAATAATATGCAAAAAAGAGTTTATTTGGTAATCTCTTTTGTGTTCTTTTTCTTCTAAATGCCTCAAAATGAAATTTCCCTGCATTTCCCCATCTGGCAACAAAACAAGAGAAGCTAAAAACATCAGCCCAATAGAGTATCAACACACTGAGCAGCGAACAACAGAAAGGGTGTCTGGATCTTCAAGCTGCTTCTAAACGTGCATAAAGCCTAATCTATTCAGTAAAAACACAATACATTGTAGGTGTGGTGGAATGATTGTTTTGGATTTTTTTTTTTGTGTGTGTATGTTTTTGTTTTTGGTTGTTTTTGTGTCGTTGTTGTTTTTTTGTTTGTTTGGTCTTTTTTTTGGAGGGGGGGGGGCTTTGGTTTTGGTTTTGGTTTTGGTTGCTGTTTTTTTTTTTTTTTTTTTTTTTTTTTGGAAGGGGGGATGGGGGTTGTTTTGTAATGCAGTGTAATATTAATGAGCTTCCCTTTTCAGATATATCAGGAGCTTTTTTCTTGAGGGAATGGGGTAAAGACGATACACTGATGAGGACTACAGCCTTCCCCTCCGTGTAACAAACCAGGGCCTTGTTTCATAAAGCTGTAAATAAAGTTGCGCATGACTTTACGGACGACTGGAATATGAGGTGCCAATACATGTGCCCATTTTTTTTCCCTTATGTCTTAACAAGTATGACTGTATGTCAATATTTCATCTACATTGGTGCAAAAATACACTTTCAATTAAAACATGTTCTTAACATGTACGAATAATCAGTATCATCAGCAAATTTCAACTTTAGCTCTTGAAATTAACAATGATTAGGAAACCCATTTGGCTTGCAATATTTGAGTCATTCATAAAGTCGTGCATACAGTTGTAACTTTACGAACAGCTTTATGAAACAGGGCCTAGGTGCTCCTTGCAACAGGAGTTTTGTATTAAGAGCTATTCAATCGATCTAAGAGTATGTCTGCACCCATTGCCAAGTGATGGACAAAGGGTTGAGTTGTTGTTTTATTGTATCTCTTTCTCTTTTTTTCGGGGGGAGGGGGGGGGAGGGGGAGGGATATCATTATTGTTCTATCTTGGACATCAAAACGAAATACAGCATTAATCCAATATCACCCTTACCTGGCACTGGCATTCTGTGACAGCCTGGGGGCGCCCCGTCAACTCGTTGAGCTTGTTCTCGGAGCTGTCAAAGCACGAGCACTGGCTGTCAAAGGCTCTTCCGGACGACAGGTCGCCAAGGCAACCTTTGGAGGGCGTGGCGTAGGCCAGCCTGAGAGCCTCTGCTTGGGATGTGGTGATTGCTGAAATCCAAAACAAACAAACAACAAATCACAATTTTGCACACATAGTAAATAATTGCTAGCTTTTTCTAGCATAGTAGAGAACATGAACAATTTGCCATAATTGTATCACTTGACCCTAAAAAATGTTAGTTGTTCCATTGTTTGGTTTCATTTGCAATTTGCATATTATTTTTGCCAAAGGGAGACTGTGAAGCGTTCTCACCATGAGCAGAATTATCAAATGATCCAGTATTGCAGGATGCGGGATAAGGTTTATGTCAGAGTTGACTGGTACGAGACTACACTTTGAAATATTTATGAATATGGCTGACACCCAATAATAGATTTATATCAAACAAAAACCTTGACATCAATACTCACAAAATAAGGCAATCTATTGGGCTAGTCAAGAAGGAATATTCAAGGCCTGGGAGTGGGTAGTTAGGATGCACTCGTTAGAATGTGAAAAATGGAATATCACGCAAAGATATTTCCAGACTAAACATTTTGCTGGTATCCCCATGCTCCTGGCTGTGCAATTAAATTGAATTGCTCTGCTACTTTGCTGAATAGGTGGCTGAAAGGATATTCACTTGTCTACCAGCCACTACTTCTGACTTTATGAGAACCTAATAAAGAGGCCCTTTTCCTGTATCTGATCATCTTACCACTGTGTGCCTCCTGGTCCATGTAAAATGTGATTTGACAATGTATGCCATGTGAGTATGAAATGAATTTCAAAGCAATTTCATCTGACTCAAGACTTCATGACTACTAATACAATGTGTAGGACTCATGTTGCAAAGAAAAAATGTTGACAAAAATGATGATGTATGGCCCACAACGTATTGCGGCATTGTACAACTTCTTTCTTCCTTTTTAATATATTTCTTCACGGACTCACAGAAGAACAGCCATTGGCTGAAATGAGTGACCCATGGTGAAATAAAACAAACTCAACTCAAACTAAATCAATATGAAATTTGTCTTTGCTTGGGGGGAGGGGGAGGATTGTTGAGAGGTAGAAGGAACCATGGATAAATTATATGTGTGGCTTGAAATGTACATGACCACCACAAAGACAATACAAGTCAGTTCCAATTACCTGCATAATCATTTTATTTTGTTTCAATTAACAAGAAAAATGTGCTTGCTATTGAAAATTAGCAGACACCATGACTAACACACAGTTTGGCTCTGGAGGTAATTCCAGAAATACTTCTCTCAGGCGAACATCATCACTTTGCTATCCTACAGTGTCATTCATGTCAATTACTGTAAAACATGATATTTTAGCGGCATGAAATTTTCGCAAATTGGAGCCGATGGACTTTTTCACAGCATGAAGTTTTCGCGAAGTGCTCTTGGCATTCAATGCATATAGTATAAACAAGAGGCCTTGCGTGCATTCTAATTTCGCAAATCTTGGCTCTCGCGAAATTTGTGAAATTAAAATGCACGCAAACATTCCTCGTTTTACAGTATCTGGTGATGCCAGTGTCTCTTACTTGCGGTGGCATCCGATCTTGACCGGGAGTGCGTCTTCTTCGTTGGCGAGACCATCGATGTCGGGCTGTGCAGGTCAGGTGGGCCCGACGGGGTCGTAGCTGTAGTCGTCGACAGCGAGTCCCTCTTGATCTTGGGCCTGAGCTCCTCAGAGAGGACCAGCTTGCGGAGCTTGGTCCCACGGGACTGCTTCCGGGACGGGAAGCCGAGATCCGTGGTGTACGCCTCAAGCAACCATACCAAATGAAGGGAGAAGTTGATGCTGGACTTACACCTGGGAAATAGGAATAATTGAGACAAGAAAAAAAAAATGAGTGAAAAGTGGGCGAGTGCACAAAAATAGTTAAAGTCACCATTGATTTTTATCAGGCACAAGCATACACAATCCCACCTCCCTGGTCCCACATAGATGAACATCAGTGCTGGAAAGCATTGGCAAATCTTCAAAGACACAGTTGAGGTCTTCAGCATGTCATGGTAGTTTTTTGTTTTGTTCTGTGTGTTATTTTTAATACGGCCTGTCAACACAATCTAATTATATGCAGAACTAAGCAATAAAGGCATTCCTGTCAAAACCCAAGTCACTTTTTCTCAAAATATTCATTTCCTAACTGCAGCAATTAGACCGAGTCATAAACACTGTAGCATGTTTCTGTTTGAGATGCAATCTGTGGGTTCCTTGGTTACAAAAAAAAAAGAAAAAAAAATGATAGCAAAACAAAAACATTAAACTCATCACTTTCTCCCCATCCTATGCATGTGTATATCATTCAACTTCTATCTTTCACTGCATTGCCTATCAAAAGCTTCTTTCTAATAAACTGTTGCAAAAAATACCAAATATACTAACACAGTTTGCAATTTCTATAAATATTTTGATGCACTAGTTAGATTTCTATCAATATACACCAATTTGGTGCAAATTTTTCTACCTGTCTTCACCGTCTTGAATTGCAATCCCTTTCTCATTGATGATAATAAGCTCTGCACTCAGGAAGAAACAATATTTTTGTATGCTAAGATCATACTTCCTGTCTTACTGTATACCCCCCCCCCCCCCACGGCCGCCACTTGACACATACATACACGCAAATGTGCATACAAGATACACATGAAAAAAAAAACAGTCTTCTCCACGCTCTCACACAAGGTGCGCATCACAACAACAGGGTCCATTTTAGGATTGGTTCACATGGACTGTCAAATTGCAGCTTTCAGTATTCAATATAAAGTTGTATCAAATCTCTCGACTGCAGCGCATCAGAGTACACATATGTATCAAACTACATGAGTCTGTTCCACTCTACCCACGCATTTTGTAATGACCAACTATTCCTCCCGGGGCAACATTCCTGGTCAGATTGGGAATTTAGCCCTGAGACCCTTGGAGCACTCATGGCAAATATTGTTTAATATTCACCTCCATTGTAGGTGGAGGTAACCTAAAAATTACTGGGCATGCACATCAAAGTTCATTTCACGAAAGGCTAAGAAACTTTTCGACTCATAATCCTTCTAACTCATTGCCTACCTCCCCACCGCCCCCCCCCCCCCCTCAAAAAAAAAAAGCCTGGTAAGAATAACAAGCACACACATAAGCATTTAATTCTTGTGTTGACAGCCCAACTCTTCTCACATGGAGAATCCACACTTACAGATAACTCGTTTGTAAATTAGTATGATACGTTTCTAAACATGTTCATGTTATGCTAGTGAGTCGTTTTGGTTTTCTTTTATGCTGTGAAATCTGAATGAGAACTTGATTCACATCTTCTCCAAAAACGTGCTTCTCGATTCACATTTGGTCAGTCATGGTCTGGAGGTGTTTGTCGTTCCAGTTCTGCTCCATTTGCGTGCAATGTCCGATATCCAACTGATTTGACCTCTGAACATGACTTGAGGGGGTAGAGCCTCAATGTGATCTAGTTTTCAGGTCAACCATTACATACTGTGCAGACATATAATGTACGCAATTATTTGCACATAAAGCATGTCACAAGTTGCGAAATCTGATTGATAGGCCATGGTGTTTGTGACACAGCAGTGGGATGGGATGTTGATTACAGACCCGTGGTCAGTACGTGAGAGACGCTCTTTTTTGATGATGTCTGAACGCACTTTGAGAACCCCATCAGTTGCAGTCCACAATGCGAAATCGAGTTCCTATGGAAGTGTGAAACCTCCCTTCCTGGAAGGAAGCCATTGCAGTTGGGTGAAGGAAGTCTGGGCAAACATTGGGGGAAGTAATGGAAATGACTTGGGACATAGCACTCCTACGCTGGTAGTAGGGTAAACATTTAACCAGAGGGCCCTCCGCATACAGTGGGTAGCTTACTGTGGATTCTATAATATTTTCATATTGCTGATGTCAACTGCACAGAGATAAACACTTCAAATATGTCTACATTTGCTCAGTCTCTGTGCTGAGCCTCTACGTCTTCAAACCTTACAGAGAATATAACAAATTCTAGCATTTATGTTGCCTGTAGTGTAAGTTAATTACTAGTATCATGTGGCAGTAACAAGCCACATTTAGCTATCTTTGGATACTCCTTCAAAAGAAATGACTGTTCTACATTTCAATTTGTAACATTCCCATGTAGTAATCTTGAAAATAAAAATATTCTGATGTTATTTTTTTTTTCTGAAAATCCTGAGGCTCTCTAATGAACTTTGGTCTGTCTTATATAAAGGTATCCAATTTGAATATCATGCACACAACATGACTATAAATCTCTCTACCGTCAGTACCTTTCGATTTGCAGTTCAGCGATGATAGAGTGAACTCATTAAGTCCCATCTATCAATCTTGAGTAAACATTACATGCATATTATTGTATCATATACAGTTTGGAGTGAAAATTTCTTATTCCATTAAAGTTGGCATTGTCTACAGTTTGGACAGTACAAAACATACACAGTCATTGATTTGTCCCACTTAAAAACTGTACAATAATTGCAAGTATACAGTTTGGTATAGCCACACACACACACACACACACACACACACACACACACACACATACACACACAAACAATCAATCTCTGTGATCACAACTCTTGACATTTCATACATTTATGAGACAACTACATACATCACATGTTTCCTACAAGGTCTTATTACACATGCTGGCTCACACCTGCCAATGTAATCAATGGTATAAGGAAAATGAAATTGTGCTCATATTTCATAATTTGATATGAAAAACAATGCATTGAGCACTAACCAACAAAATGTACTGAACCAGACAGACCTTGCAAATGGATATTTTCAGAGATGCCAAGTTCAAAAATTTTTATGAGAGAGATTTTCATGACTCGGCGTCTCGGCGCGCGCGCGATGCGTGCGAGCGAGGGAGCGAAGCGACCGAGCAGGGGGAGGGTGTGGGAAGGGGGTGTCCTCCCTGCCACGGTAGGGAGCTTTGTCAATTTTTAGCTCTTAATGGTGTGATCTGTGCACACTTAAGTGACTATTTTTACTTATTTTGAAAGACAAAAGGGAATTATACCCTCAATTGCAACTATCACATAATCCGTTGAGCTATATGTCCCGATGAGTAAGAAAAATGGGTGCCATGCGTGAGATCGTGAGACGGACCCTAAATGCGTGAGTCTCCTGCACAATGCGTGAGACTTGGTAGCTCCGATATGAACAACTGTATATTAGTAGGCATAGTTGTGAATTTATATGCTGAGGAAATAGTATTTTGAATGATATTGGAATAAATGTGTACAGCTGTATTATGTACGCATAGTCGTGAATTTATACGCTGAGGAACTACACATAATATAATTGTACATGTATGTAGCATCTTGAATGATATTGGAATGATTTGTGAACACCAGCACTCAGAAACACAGCCATCCCACGCAAAGCACACTTTTACACAAATTCACTCGAGTGTGTCTGCAACATGATGCATTATACAGCAATGTCCCTGCATACGAATGATACATTGTGCATATTAGTTACAATGTCATTATGTGGCGTACAATGCAATTCATGATGTCATGCCCATAGCACAATACAATGTATGTACAGTGTAAACACAGTCCTACTCCTACCACTGAAATGCGAGACTCACTGTACAACATGGCATGCATGGCACTGGAGTTTTCCTCTATTTACTGCAACACAGACTGAATACTGTACCAGGCAAATGTGTGTCTGCTGCATATAATCGAATGAGATGATTTGATGTGCAGTAGGTGAATTCAAATTGTGAATATAACAGCAGCTCAAGAAGACTGCATAAAGCCTACAGGGCTAGTGCTGTCTCTCTTTCTGAAATAAATTTGTGACTGTTTTTGATTTCTCCCATTAAAGGAACTGTTGACATGGTACATCACTATCACTTGCAAGGTATCATTGTGGAAGCTTTGAATTCGTTTAACTACCATTGAAAAACAAGACTTGAACATCTAAAAGACAATATATATGAGTGACATTTTTTTGCGGCAACTGCAAAACTTTCAACTTGCATCAAAGGGAAAAAAAGATCTACACGTATGCATAAAAATGCCATGATCAATGTCAGAAATCTAGCAAACGAATGATGTTTCAAGGCACCTTTCTTCAATCAAAACTACATTTCAAAAAATTGTCATGTACATGTGCATTCAAACTAGACTAATACTGAAAGACATGTTCAAACATGACAGATTTTTACATGCTGCCATTTACAATTGTACCAAACTGAAGAAGTCTCACAACAGACAACCATTAGCTCATCTTTCCTTAATAATGTAACGCTTTGCTGTTGTTTCGATTCAAATAACACACCATTCACTAAAAATAACAAAGTTGTGCAGCTGTCACTTGATATTTACTGTACAGCTACTTGTTACAATGCAACAAGCATCATTCATGCAAAATACTGATATTAGACATAAAAATGCTACATTTTTTTGTTGTTGTCGTTTCTTATCAACAAGTGCATAAATCATATATGGCCATTTTTACAATCAGTGGTGTAAAACACGGTTTTGGCACTAATTGGTGTATAACTTTCTTATACACTGACAGATATGCATTATTTTTTCTCATAAACTTACCACCCACAGTGTCTACCTTGGGTACCTTAATGAACTTTCCTCTCTTTTTCTTTCAGATGTGGCATGCACTTACATGCTTGAAATCCAACACTTTTGGTGTATGCACTCTGACATGGTTTTTTTGTCAGACCTAGCATATTAAATTGTTCATTCCTTTTCATTATTTTTGTTGTTGTGGTGATAGACAGGTATCCAACATTAAGAACTATTATGTTTACCAGGTTCTGCTTTGTCTTCTTTAAAGACTGAAATTGTCCAAACTTTATGTTTCGGAGGTGACATTTTCCGTTAACAATTAACCCCTCTTTTGATTTAGCTCTTGCTCACAATTATAAAATTCAACTTTGCTAATTTCCATCAAAACAGAATAGTAATCAATCTGACTTAACTTTGATCCAAAGATTATTTGATTCAAAAAGCTTATCATTTTTTGGTGAGTGTTTATAAATTTATGCAACTTTTCCGTTAACTTTTCTGTCACCTCCAAGACAACAGATTTATGTATTTGATTTTTTTATTCTTGACATCAGTTATACATTACATTTACAAAAATGTAACATATCCCCTCACATTATCTCTGAAGGAAGGTAGTAGAAATATAGCCTGTTGTTTTCATTTCGGAGCAATTTACAATTTTCCGTTAACACTTGTCACCTCCGAAACAGTCGTCACCTCCGAAACAACAAGCGTATTATATTTGATAATTTCTCGAAGACAAAGCAATTTTGTTTGATTCTGTCCAATTGACAGGAATCTCTTTTGGATAAAAATAGTAATATAGCAACAGGAAGTGAGAATTTTCTAGAGATTAATAAAAGATCTAATAAAAACTAAGAATTACTGTTTCGGAGGTGACAAAACACTGTTAACAAGAGTTTTTGCTCATTTCTATTGAAGAGAAACCATATCATGTACACCAATGGTTTCATTTATTTTAGTAACATAAGTCTCAAAGTGGAGAAATCAACTAACACACTCTCACTCTTATTTTTATTACTATACTGTACGTTTTAGGGCAAATTTACATTTTTCCCCTTTTTTAACAAAGAGAATGCACAAAAGACACCCATCTGTTGTATATATAATATTGTAATCAAGATCAATTCTCCTGCTTTAGTTAAGTAAACATATAGATGCTTTCATCTTAGAAGCTTGATTTCCAATTTAAGCAATTTAGTTGTGAAGATTTACCAATCACAGCTTTCCATGTAGGTTGCTTTTTCTTGTGTTTCGGAGGTGACATTGTTTGTTAACACCATACTGTTATGTGATAGTGAAAGGCAAGACTTCAGTTCCTTTTCACTATCTATTAACATTTTCAAATACATTCAATATCTACAAAATCATCACAATAGAAGTGACTTTTGTATACCTAGCTCACCAGAATTCCCTTGATGCCAAAGTGATACATGTGGCAGTTCATGCATGCCCTAGTCCACAATCTTTAAAAAAAAATCATAAAATAATCAAACTCCACAAAAAGGCCACATGCCTATAGCTGGTGCACAACTTGTTCTTGAATTCTTAGTTGTTGTTTTTCCATGTACAACGTGGTAATCATTTATAAACAAAATTATGTGATTTTTTTTTTTTAAATATGACAAAAATTATTACATTTTTCAAGTTGAACCAACTGTTTATGACATTGTATTTTTTAAGATTATTGAAGTTATCTGACAACTAAAATGAACAGAGGAACAAGTCCCCAGGACTGGAAAGGGAAAGATCCAAAAACAAGATTTGTAATTCTATCTCAATATAATTTTGATGACGTGTTTACCTTGTTTTGTTATTATGTTTTATCTTAGAATTTGGCTTTAAGTACTGGAATTTCAAGGAAAAGAAAATGGTTTCTTAAAGGACAAGTCCACCTTCATATACAAACATGTGGATTGAGTGAATGCAACAACATTAGTAGAACACATTATTGAAAGTTTGGGAAATTGGACAATCCATTCAAAAGTTATGGGTTTTTTTTAAAGTATCTATGCAATAACTGCTGGATGAGACGACTACGACAGTGTATGATGTCACATACATGCAACGATATAAAGAAAATATAAGTGAATTTCACAAAATTTTACTTTTTGAAAAAAGTGCACATTTCTTTAACTTGCTACTGATGTATGTTAGGGCAATATTATTCACCCTGCCTTCCAAAAGAGAGAAGTCAAGTGTTCTTTTGTTATGCTAGAAAAGTGAAAATATGTTGAATTTTCTTGATACTTTCTCTATATCCTTGTACACGTGTGACATCACAAGCTATAGAAGTCTTCTCATTCAGCTTTGACTGAGCAGAAACTTCAAAAATTCATAACTCTGGAACGGATTGCCTTATTTTCCTCAAACTCTCACTGATGTGTTTTACTAATATTGCTGTATTTACTCAACCCTCGTGTCTATTGAGGTGAACTTGTCCTTTTTCGGTCCCTTATAGGGTTATTTGAGACCAGTTTGTGTCCGGGACCTTCTGTGAAGTTGATAGGTAAAATTACTGAACAAAAAAAAATTTCCCCATAAGTTCACACAAAAGCATTATGCTGCTCTCTTCAGCTGGGAAACACAAACTGTTGTCTTAATAACCAAACTGTAAAAACTTGCTAAAGATTAGTATGAATTACAATCTAAAACAAAATATGAGCTGGTATCCACTATCATGAAAGAGAATAACTAAACAAAATAAAAAGTAAGAACTGAAAGAAAGAGCTTATATTTGAAAATTAAAGCCATGAGGAAAGACATGAATGTTCACAATATATTAGTTACATTGTAACACCTGAGAAGTTGGGTTGTCTCTGTGTTGTGTCACCTCCAAAACAATAAAATGATTTTTTCTTATCTTATACTTTTTACTCTCAAAAGTGACTAATATATATGATTTGCTGGTAATTTTCAAGCAATTCAGAAAGATACATAAAATATATTTTAGTAATGTCAACAGTTTAAATGAATCTGGTATATAGAAAATTTATCCCAGATGAACCAAACACCTTTCACCAGTATTATAACATTTGTATGGTGGCTATAAAGAATGATGAAGAATTCATGAACATCCTTGAATTAATCTATTTATAATACTATGTGCAAACAAAAACATAATACAAGTCAAATAAGAATTTTTGCTTTTGGCATTCATAACCTATGTCCCCACCAAAAAATTACAATGGTACCCTCCGCAACGATAACTTTAAAGATAGTGAATCAATCTAAAATACAATTTGAGGGATTGAAACTATAACTCATTGCCCACACCTTACAGAAAAACCCGTTCAATTTGCTTCAGAGGTCAAAGAGAAATGAGGATTTTTGTAGAGCATGTCAGGAATCCCTTCCCTCCAAGTTCTGTATACTAGTATTGTGTTAACACATTAATATGCAGTTCCAAGAGCATCCAAGTGCTAAACTTGGAAGAATCAGACTCCTGACATCCTTTATAACAATCCACATTTCTTTGAGACCACTTAACCAAATTGACTGGGGCTTTCTGCAAAATAGAGCTAAGATGTTATAATTTAAGACCCCAAAGTAGATTTTAGCTGATTTAATCATATTGGGTGCTATCAATGCAAAAGTCTAATTGTAATTTTTTTTTTTTTTTTTTTTTTGGTTGGGGGGGGGGGGCATACTATATGAATACTTGAACACAATGTTAACATTGAATGTCACCTCCAAAACAAAGTTATTTTTCCCTGGTGTTGTGGAATAAAATGTTCTGAGAGCAAAGAAACATTACTAAAATGATCTTACACCCTCATTTCAATTTAAGGTAGAAAATGGAATGCCAATTTTCTTCAGGTTACAATATCTAGCTTATGTCTGTCATATTCTTACTGTAAATGAATATTTCAACACAATGTTAACATTGAATGTCACCTCCGAAACGAAGTGATTCTTCCCTGGTGTTGTGGAATAAAATGTTCTGAGAGCAAAGAAACATTACTAAAATGATCTCACACCCTCATCTCAATTTAAGGTAGAAAATGGAATGCCATGTTTCTTCAGATTACAATATTTAGCTTACAACCTTCGTCCAAATGGAAGGCAAATTACTGGTGCCCGTGCTAATTAATGAAGTGTAAAAAAACACTCGTTCTGTGTGGTTTATCTGCTTGAAACAGGAGTTAATTTCTTGTTCTCGAGTTATGATTATTAAAAACATTGATAAAAAGAAGAAGTTTTGTGTTATTGTCACTTATTCTCAAAAAAACTGAGTGTTGATATTAATGTCACCTCCGAAACATTCTATTATGTTAACTGTCACCTCCGAAACATCCATATGTGAAAAATCCAAGATTTAAAGAAATGATTGGAATTTCATTTAACCTACATAGGAAGGTAGCCCTTCTTAAAGACTTGTTATAGTATAGAGTTTTACCTGGCTTGCCCTCCAATAAATAGTTAAAATCTTAAAAATTGCATGTCAATTGGTATTTTTACCAAAAATTTATAAATCTCATGTATTTTTTTTTAAATTCAATTTATATTCAACCCCCAAATTGTTTTGATTCACAAACTATATATTGTTGTTAACCATATAAACTTTGCATGGTGAAGTTTGACTACAGAGTTTTGTCATTATGGTGCAATTCATGAAAACAAAATTTTGCTTAAATTTACTTCAGGTGCCAGGGTTTTCCTTAAATTACACCAATAACTCTTCAGCTTTAAGGTCTGAAATATTATTTTTTCAAAAATTTGAATACTTTCCAACAGGAATCAAACAGAATAATGAAAAAGTATTTTGTTTGAAATTTTGACCCTCTGAGTACAAAAGTTACACCACTGATCGTAAAAAAGGCCATATATATCCACTGCAAAGTGACCTCCTAGCATATTCGCCTCTTGGGCAAGTTGAAGAAAATATAAACGCAAGTCTATCCAGGTAACCTTGCAGACGTTGTAATTTGCTAGCGTCGGGAAAAAAAAAAAATCTATTCCAATTACATACAGTACATGTAACAGATTGATAATTCTCAATCCTTGTCCATTTCTACAGCAAGCCATCCTAATTATTTTTCCAGATGATCACACTTAATCAAATTATCCCACTGCCAGGGCAGTATATTGATCAGACCCAGTCATCAATATAATAAAGTCCTGTTTCTTTATTTTTCCCTTTCCCACAAGGAATCATATATTTCATTTTTCATTAGTCTTGGTTTCTGTTCTCTAGCTGCCAACATGAATAGATGTTTCATAATAAAAACACTGACTGCAACCTACAGTACCATAGTACATGTAGGCCTACATGGAACATTTATAGTGCAATTTGCAAGCTGTCATTTGCACATTTCTATTCTCAAACAATTAAAGTACAATTTCCTCTTCTGGCGAACACCATGAAAAATCAATACGAAGGCACTGAAAAAACACCATTTGAAAGAAAAAACAAAATAAAGCAAACAAAGTCAGATCCAGCATGTCAGATCACCACCATTTCTCACCATCTAAATAACTTGACATTTTAACATGTGAGATACAGTTACTACACACCCACTTTTTATAGATCTACTTACATTTTTGTACCCCAGTATCCAAAACCGGGCTAGTGACATTTCAAAAGCCATTAGAATTTACAAGCTTTGATAAAGAAAATGGCATGATGATAATATTGAAGGATGATACAAACATTTGTATTGATGCACTGGTATCCTCAATGAACATATCTCATGGCTCAGAGAAAGGGTGGTAAAATAGATCTATGAAGAGATACAGTGTATATGCCCTATCTCAACAAACTAACTCAGAAAAAAAAAGACAGCACATTATGAAAGGTATCATGGTTGTAGGATTTTTAAAGCCAGTCACATGTGATGCAAATTAGTGAAGTGATGATTCAATGGCCTTACATGGCTCACATTTGTTGCCATGAATACAAATCTTCTCCTAATTTCCTTGTTTTGATGTGAATTCTATAAGATGTTATCCTGCAAACACAACTGTTCACAGGTTTCATTTTTAGTAGTGCTCGGTGAATACCCAAGTGTCAAATGGGAAGGATGTTGCAGTTTAATCACCGCCAAAAAAATAAAAATAGATAAACAAAATAAGAATGATAACAATGCAACTCTACTGCCCAATCCAAAGACACTTGTCAGGAAATGGCATTACTGCTGCTGCCTAATGTGCAATATCACATTTTAATATACAGGGGTAACTCTTTTGTAAGAAGTTGTCATGGTTTCTTCAATATTCTATAACGTTTCTATTAATTGTCTAAATTTGATAACTGTCCATCTTATACGCCGTGTTCTCCTTCTACTAATCTTTGATTTTTTTTTAAAAAAGAAAAAAAATCAGCCACCACCTACACATCACACATGTACACTGTATACTGTATGAGGCAAAATCACTTCTTTTTTTCCTTTTTTTTTGGGGGGGGGGGGGGGGCTGGGGACAAAAAAGGTTCAGGGGGAATAGTCCCCGTGATAGGCCTATACATGTAATACAAAATTATTTTACTAGCAATATCATACGAAAATACGCTGTACCTACAGTAACTAAAAAAACATACCTTGTTCTTTTCCTTCTAGCATTGCCACATACAGTGTACAGCTATCGAACATGAATCAATCGGTCCTAATTTCTGCAAAACATTAAAGAGTTATCACTTCAGTACAATGAACGACAAAAATCAATGTTAAAATCCCCTGATTATCTCACCTGCATCATTGATATTACTGATCAGTACAATTTCATCCTTAGTTTTACTGCATACAACAGTAATCTACTGTACATTGTACATCCTATAGATCACATTTGTGTTCATGTTGTTGCTGTTGTTGTTGTTGTTTCCTATTTAGCAAATGAGTCTGCCATTACCGTCTCCAATTTTTGAACAAGAAAAGGTCAAGAGATTTAATGATGCGCAGACACCTGAAATAGTCCCGGCTGGCACCAGGCACAAGATAGATAGAGTCCACAGACAAGCATAATGCGAACATCCCCCAATTGCTTTAAAATGTGTGACAAAAGGTGCCGTATATTGTGTACCAGTGAAGGACAACCTAGTCAATGTCTGGAAGTGTGATTTCGTTCAGTACAGTGTGTGTGTGTGTGCGTGTGTGTGTGTGTGTGTGCGTGTGTGTGTGTGTGTGTGTGTGTGTGTGTGTTAGCGAGTGCTTGTGTGTGTGTGTGTGTGTGTGTGTGTGCTTGTGTTGTACACAGGCATGTGGAATGGCATGGATGAACATGTGACTGCAAATTTGTACATATGGCGACCAACGCAACAATGGGTCGTGGAGATTTGTTCTGTACATGGACTATTGTGTACTCAGTAATCAAACCTTTCTCGGGGAACCAACTATTTTTCTAACATACAGTGTAGGACCTATATCTGCCAAACTATTATCACTGTTAACCAGCCTTTTTTACGGTATCTATTCAAATCACAGTTCTGTCAATATTACAAGCTTGGATGAAGATTCACAAGCAAGTACAATGTACAACTTGTACTGCTTTCGAAAGCCTGCCCTAATAAAGCTGAACAATGAAATGTAACAGAGAATTATAATCTTTCTTGTGATATGACTAATTCATGAAGTTTGTTTGTTTTTTCCACAGCTGAGAAAATTAGCATTTTACAATTTAAAAAAAAAAAATACAGACCTGCAGATGTTGGGTGTAGTGTCATACTCTAAAGCATAAATCTGGTACACAAGGGAATTTGGGCGTTTCATGGTATGAAACTGCTATTACAGATGACAATGATCATAACTAACAGCTCTTTCTTAAAATGCATACATGTCGCAGTGTATATGTGTCCCTATGCACTCAAGAAAAGGAAAGACCACAACAGAATGTATACCAGGATATTGGTACAGTAATTTACAGATTTCTCTACTGCACACTGACATTGTAAATTATCTCTGTTGCTTGACTGAACACTACAGTCCAAATCTTCCCTGGTTGTCAAGAGACTTGAACAGAATCAGCTAACAATCTCACTTCAATTTATATAGGCCTACCTACAAGTATATTTTTGTTACATATGATGCATTACGCGTTACCCCGGGGTACTGTAGTACCCTGGGGTACCACGTTGTGTAGCGCCACCTCACGTCCACTTGAGGACAGCCGCAGAGAAATGCATGCACTGTGTGTGCGTCTACAGTCATTCCCATGCCACTGCATGTGATACTGTGCATGCATGGTATGCTGTGCTGGCAATATAGCGCGTGTTTCAGTGCAGTGCAGTGCAGTGCAGTGGCTAGCGCCTGCTACAGTAGCTCCAGCACCAAAATAATTTCCCACTTTTTGACATCCAGGGTACAACCTTTTAAAAAAAATAATAATTCAACAAAATGGCTGATTTTCATTTGGTACCCCAGGATACCATTTATGTCATCATATAGACGCATCTATATCGGGGCTCAAGAACAGCGGTGGCCCCCTAAGGACCACTAAAAATTGGTGTCGCGCCACCAAATCTATCTTTTGGTGACTCGATTCTAGGGCAACTCAGGTTCAAAATGGATTGTTACTTTTGCTTGCAGTTTGGGCCACTACGTATCTTTTTCGGGCCACCAAATGTCAGATTCAAAGATTTTAGTGGCGCGAATGAGCAACCAGACAAAAGAAGTTACACTGTACACAGTGTCGAGCCTTGTCTGTATTGATCTTCCTGTGATGCACTACATACCGGTAATACTCTTTGCTCTAGAGATACACAATAGATTTCATGAGCATGATATGAATTTGCGATCTGGGACTTGTTAGTACAAAGACAATTTCCAGAATGCCTGCATATGATTGAGAATGCAGCAGAATGAGAGGCAAGATGTGAGGTCAACATTTTCCCACGATGAAGACATGTTGGTATAAATACAATTTTTTCATAGCAGACATCATTTGAACATGTTGTTGATTATGTTTTGAATATCAGCTGAATTAGAAAATCTGCAAAAATGTTTACAGAAGTAAAAAAATAAATAAAGTGTAGACAGTATGCACGGGAAGTACCAGTACGCCAGAATCGAAGCCAGCCATGGGGTGGGGTGGGGGTGGGGAGGGAACTAAACTTAGAAAGGGCTGAAGGCAGCCTGATGACAGGAAAGCTAACATCTTCCATTTCAGTAAGATGGAAGATGTTAGCTTTCCTGTCATCATATAAATTCTTGTATTTCTTTACTATTTTTAATCTTATGATGGTTGATATTCACTGGTTTGCATTCATAATAATTCTCTCTCGAGAGTAAAGTTCAGTCAGAGAATAGGCCTATATACATGTAGCATGTATACATCATGAAGCAGATTCAGAATACCATGCCATGTTGTGTGGGTTAAGGGGATGCAGCTTACATAAAATGTGAGTCAGTGTGTTTTTGTTTTTGACTTTTCCTATATAAAGACAGAAAAGATTGGTAGCAGGGAAATTAAGACTGCATGCACTCATACTTTTACTTTTGTAACGCTGATAAACCGCACGAACAGAAAGGATCGGTTTCAATATGAGCCATAGAAAATTGATGGACAGAAAATCACTTTCATGACAAGACATGACTGCTTGGATGATGCATTGCTTTGTGTCTGCTTATCTCTTTTGTTTAGATGTTGATGCGGTTGCTAAGGAAATGCTGCCACATTCATGTCACACTATGACAAGGAAAGCCACTGTATTTTCTCCTGCTTTGAATGGTTGTACAGCCGTGATCAGACAACTGTCTAAAATTCTTTTACATATCATGGAAAAGTTGACAAATTCTTGATCCACCCATGCCCCACCACGTGTCAACCCTCCAACAGTGCAAACACCCACACTAATGACACAATACACAATATAAGGCTGGGTTAGGCAGAATCACTTTGTAAAGGGGGCCCACGTACAACTTTGTATGCCATAGCATGCATTTATCCCCCCCCCCCCCCCCCCCCACACACACACAAACTATCACAGGATTGAGTGAACCATTCAGACTGTTCACTCAGTGAATCTTGCCCCCTCAGACTCATATCTCTGCTGGAATTCAAGTTAAAGTCAAAACTCAATTGGGTAAGCTATGATAAAAGCGAAGTGACAGCAGAAATTTAAAAATCAAGCATCATCAACTCCAAGTCAAATTCATATTACAAACAATAAAGTCCTGATCCTAGATCTTTAGGTCATGCAAAAGAAAACAAAAAACAACAAATGGATATGAATCCTTCTTCTTGCATTCCAGCTACATGTATACTGCATGATCCCTCCTTTAATACCATATACCGGTAGTCTTCAAAGTATGTTATGAAATAGCTTGTATTCCATAGTATGGACATAATTTTGGTTTACCACCAGTGTGATGTTCCTCTGTGGTGCACAAACAGTCACTGAGCAAATATAGACAGTTCTCCCACAGTTCAAATATTCGAAGTTCTACCTTTCATTTCTGCATATTTGCATTCAATAATAATCATATGTCAGCAAAAAACAAAACAAGACAAAACAGAAAACAAATTATTGCAGATGCAACCCCCCCCCCTGCATATTTCCTTATACTTTTCAATGATTATAAAAATCAGACAATAACGATTACACTAGTACGGTATGTGAAACATTCAATGCAGCAGTAGCTACTGTAGTATAAAATGGAAAATGAATAAATCAATGAAATCCATGGTTCTCATGACATAATCATCTTATGATCTAACTTTCATCATACAAATATAAACGTATCATATCAATTTAAGTACAAGTATGAAAGTGTACAAGTTAAATACTTCTCTTACTGTGATATACTAGTTTTCCTAACACAAAAAAAAATTTGACCAATGCACAGACCTGTACAATGTAGAATAAGATGGAACACTTAATGTTTGGAATCAATGGATAAAACCAACAAAATAAGATCCATGTCATCTTTGTAACAAGACTAATGTACAATAGTCATACATTTCAAGAAAATACTCAATTCTGAGTGATACACGCCATTAAAATCAAAACAACATCAACATACAATAGTCAAGAGACAGCAGCCATCTGCTTGTCTGCACATTAGACCTGCAGAAAAGGCTCTTTACTTTGCATACTACTAGTATAGTGTACAAACCAACAGACTTGGTAATAATGAGCACTGTGCACAATGCATTATGTAGGGAACATGGTCATACAATGTACAGCATGTATGGGTACAACACAATGTACATGTCAGGGTGGTCCACAACTGGAAATTTTAGCATGTTGCAGGGGAAAAAAGTGATATTGCGCATGAAAGTATCTGCGCGAAGCGCACATCACGAGCGCGAAGCGCGAAGTCCCTTGCGGCCGGGGTCCAGGGCCCGCTGAAGGGCCCTGGAAGCTCTGGGGTTCTAGATGCTCTCTGGTGCTATCTTAGCCTTATTTTGAACACTTTGATCACCATGATCACTCTGCAATGCCAGGATAAAAATCATTAATATTTGAAAAATTATGTTAATTGTTTGATTATGACATAAGATTTTAAATTGTTCTTGAAATGTTAATATATCGTCCTACTCCTTACTCATAAGACCTTTTGAATATATCTTAAATAGATATACTCCTCAATGGGGATGCTATGATAAATGACAAGGACATCTTGAACTTGTACTACAGTACAGCACACTGACTGTTTTTAATATTATTTACTTTCAGTTTCACATTGAAATGCCAAGATAACTGTGTACTCACAAAGTAGATGAGATGAGTGTAGAAAAGTGAGAACTGCACTTTTGCAGCCTACTGGTAAACATACGTTTAGTTAACTTGAATGACATTTAACAAAAACTCAGATCTAGGTAATTCTATCCACAATAAGCCTTTCATCAATATTTCACTTAATTTTCTTTCTTGAAAAGTGTACATTGTGTCAGAGAGAAATTAAATTTCCAAAGTACAGAGCTGCCAACCTTTGGAAGGAAAAATTAGTACTCAGCAGCTGCAAAATTCGTATTTTCCCACCAGAATTCGTATTTTTTCAATCTCCTTTTTTTTTCTTTTTTGCTATTTTGAATTAAACTTGTCGACTTATGAGGCCTACAGGCTCTAAACATAACGTTATGACACATGCCGAAGGATCGAGCTGGTCACCAGCGCGATAAAGATGCCAAACTACGCAATGTTCAACGTTGATTGATTGCTTTCTCGCAATGAATGTGTACAAGTGCAAGTACAACTGTATGTAGGCTACCTCCAAAAACTTGCTGGGCTGATTATGGAAGCTTCCACTATCTAGCAGGGGACGGGGAATGCTTTCATCTTCTCAAGAGAGCTTCTGTGTGAGCGGATGCAAAACTCTGTTCTGTGTTTCCAATTATTGTTTACTATTTAAACATAATCATGCGTTGTTTTCAGGCTTTTTTATTTTATTGTATTTTAAATATCAGTATTTTCAGAAGTATTCCAATTCCTTTTCCCCTGACTGGAATCGGAAATTCTGCTATTTTTAACGATGATCGCAAAATGCCGCGCTGTGTGTGGAAGCGCCGATGCAAACACGTGGCTTCACGTTCAAGTTTAAAGGAATGCGCCATGTGCTCGATCCTGCCTGTAAGAGGTTACTGCAAGTTCGATGGATCGAATGCGCCATAGCTGAGCTGAGCTGAATGGCTTGTTTACGGTAAACATGCAGTTTACGTTCGATACGAAGAAATCATTACGCCTTTCACGAGGGAAAAACACACAAAACAAACAAACAAACAAAATACACCCACGAACGAATGTTGATAGCCAAAACTTTGAAAAGTAATAAGCAGTTTTGATGAGCGTGAACTGGAATTAATTGTCATTACACGTTGTATTTTACTGTCTAACCAGGTGATGACTGCATCTCATTGGACCTACTGGTAGTGAATTTGTCTGGTCATACGAGACCTTTAATTCATGTATTTCTGTGATTGCATTTTTAATTGACTGAATAATCAATCCTTTTTTTATTGTTCAGGGAACATTAGATATTCGATCAAGTACACTATAATCGACTGTTCGATGTTTCCTACTATGCGCCAAAAGAAAGGCTATAGAAATAGAATCATGATATCTTTGCACTGATTCCTTTAATTAAACTAATGAGCTGGTTCTTCGATCGATATTTCCAGGATATTTACACGCTGTTTATTCCAGTGCGCGCATTCTTTCGTCTGGCACGCACCTGGGTGTGGCACCTGCTTTTGTGGAAATTTCCACAAGGGAGAGGGGTGGGGTGTCAAGTTTCTTCTAGCCGAAGAGACTGCATACACGATCTCTTCGCTTTTGTTTATTGTCATTCGTGCTTTCCCCTTATTCTTTGCTGATATTGAACATTTAGATTGAACTTTACGAAGGTTGCTATAGCACGTGGTTCTTTTTGTTGTGAGGTGTATGTAATGTCTTTTTTTATCATTCTTGAGAGGGGAAAGAAGAGTAAGGGGGTAAGAAGAGTAAGAGGGAAAGGGAAATAAACAAACGTCACATATACGCTCAGCATTCACAGGAATCCGTCTTTTTACACCAGTCACCAGCATAGTTATCATCATCACCGTCAGACATCACTCAAGATCATTTTAGCCTTTTCCTATCAACATTAAGAAACACGCATAGGCCCTAATCCCTCGAGATAGATACCTAGGAAACTTAATAACAAATACAAAGTATCAACACCTCCCAACAACACAAACATTTTTATTTAGAAAATACAACAAACAGCACATCGAAGCGGCTGCTGGGATCAAACTCCGAGCTCCGTCGCTTCGATTTGAAAAAGTATTGCAGCGAAGCGGAGAAATCGCCGTTACAAAAATAACAGTGCGAGACACGGAATTACGTTTAATTACTTCAAAGTATAAAGGGAACGGATTAAGTGATATAAAATGGAAGAAATCGTACCAAACGAGGTGTGAGAAACGACAGAAATTAGTTTAGTAGTAAACTTAGGCCCTAGCAAAATTTTGCAGCACCGAAAGCTACGCGAAAATGAATACACATTGGAAACTTGGTATTGCGACGAGATCCTTGGGATAAATTCAACTTCGGCGCTCGAGTAAAATCTAACTTACTAAAGGTTCAAATGGAACGCATGGCTTTTTAGAGAAAAAAATAACCCGCTGAATCTACCCAAAAAAAAAGATTAAACAATTTGCATTTGCTTACTCCATCGTTCGTTTTTGTTTTTGATTTTTTTTTTTACGAAAGATGAAGGTAGTTTTCTCTCTGCGGCAATGCTTTGAACGCATCTTATTTTGCGTAATTGCTATTGCCGATGGCAAGCTTCCTATAGAATTGATTCGAATCCTTTCAAATATACGAAACAAAGTCTAAGGAAAAATCCTGGATATCCTGACGTTGAATTCCAGTGGTATCATAAATCCTTCTCACTACCAAAATTTAATCATCTGTTCCTTGCGCCATTTTACCAACCAACTGTTCCTGAAATTTCATCCTAATCTGTTCCCAACTTTTGACTTATTTTGCGAATAGAGAGACAGACAGGCAGACAAACAAACAAACAAACCAAAGCAGCAAAAAAAAAAATATATATATATATATATATAAAATACAACCTTTGGCGAAGGGGGGCATGCATTTCATATCGTTTGTTTTTGCGTAACCCGACAACAAGCGTGACAACAAGCGAGCACGTGTCAGCCTTCCTCAGCCTCCCTCGGCCTCCGACCCTCTCTTTCCGTCCTCTCTCTCCCTCTCACATGCATACAGGCGGCTGTCTGTGCCGCTGCATAGGTGTTACTTCACACAAATTGCTGTGTGTGTGGATCCCGAATCAGAGCGCAATCCCATAGCATATCGCATACACATGTGAGCAGGGAGGTGAGGGAGACGGGAGTGAGCAAGTGTGTGATGTGGTGTTGTGCGAGACTGTAGCTTGTTGTTGAGCCGCGTTGTGTTGTGATCGGTGCGGTGACTGTGGATAAACTTTTGGCGCTTGTAAACTGCTGCTCCTTTCAATAAGGAGCACTCTATAAGTCATTTGCGAGTTAGTTACTTTTAGCATGTCGCAGTTTTTTTGGCATGGCGCTTAGAATGTCGCAAGTTTTGAAGGATGTCGCGCAAAAATTTTAGCATGTCGCAGCGACATGCTAAAACCCCTCGTGGACCTCACTGCATGTACACAAGCATACATGTATTACCTACAATTGTACAATGTACAGGTGTGTTGTGTGATGTGTACTGTACATACCAATACCCAAGTACCAAACTGCATTCTTTTTAATAAATGAAGTATAGATTTGTAGAAATTGTGTATCAAGTATGAATTCATGAATATACTTGTAGGGTCTACAGTGTTACTAATAAAATTAAAAATGGCAGATTTGGCAAATTGTAGATTCATTGTAAGGTATACAGACCCTATTTCACCAAAATTCTGAATTTTCACAAAAATATACTTCTGCGATTCATATGGCATATCAAATGTTGAGGTTTTGAATTTTCTTCAATTTGTCTCCCTCTAACAAAGGGAGACAAATTGAAGAAAATTCAAAACCTCAACCTTCACCCCTCTTCTGAATATTCTCTTGCATATTAAATGTTATCATTTCCCCGAGATTTCAAGAACCTTAAACACATTTTCTATTAAAGAACAGACAAAAGATAATTACATACTATGTTTCTCAATTTTTCTTCTTTTTGTTTTTGTATCACTGAATGGTACAACCACTCTTTGTTGGGAACTTAAAAAAGATGCAACTCAAATTTGTGACTTTGTGTGTATCTGATGCTGTAGTAATTAAACTTTTGATAACAACTTGGAAAGTGATGACACATTTCCTACGATCAAGCTATTATTTCCACGCTATCACTCATAGCCAAAGACCCCTTGTTCCCACAACATAATAAAACAAAAACAACTGTTCTAGTCTCAACTGTTGTTCCTGTTCTAATAAAATATACGGTAGAAGCTGGTACGGTCTGAGATCAGAGACTATCAATGCTACACACATTAACTATTCCTTTCCCTGTCACACAGGAAGTGACTACGTTCATTTCAGCTGAAAGGGGGGTGATTAGCCTCCCACTTCAGGCATACGTGTCCTTAAAGGTGCTATTCATCCGACTGTATGAGGTAGGTCCTACATGTATCCTTTCAGAACAGGGTATTCAGGTCATTCCCATTGTATTGCCATGCAAACCAATCATCCTTCCATGCCTGGCTGCTCGCAGGACGAAGGCAAGAGGCAGATTTTCAGAGAAATGGGCACAGCTCAGCTGTATGCAAAGCGAAAGCACCCAATCCCCCCTTCAGAAAGAGGGCAATTTCTGTTTCATTATCATAGCGTGCACAGTTAATCTGCTTCCAAGTACAGTTGTATGACCAAGGACAGACTGTGATCGAGTCTAAAGCTTTTAAAAAATGTTGAATAATTACAAGCTGTCAAATCAGATCTTAATACCTTCTTCCTCAAATATCTTAATGGATTCTCATGCAAGAAGAATGAATGAAACAAGAAGCCCGTGGGTCTAGCGCTCAGGGCACACTGCCCACGTGGAACTCCCACTGAGGCAAACTACATGTATTTTAAAAACCTGGAGATTCAGGGACTGCTACTGGCATCTTAAGCTCTACGCAGACTATACGATCAGGTACAACCTTAAAGACTGGAAGTATGACATCACTAGCCTTGCCAGTTTCCAGTCGTGCTACTGGGTCTTAGTGCCAGTTGTAGAGATTTGACATGCCGAATTTTCAGCCAATCACGATACAGTATTATGCAATGAATATTAAAATACATGCAGTGCACACTGCGTGCGCTTCGATACTCATTGGTAAAATGTACTGAAGCCAGAACAGTTGTAAGCCTAGTTGTGTAGTCTGATCGTATAGTGTCCGGTGTCTAGTCGTGCCAATGGTCGTATGCCCTAGAGTCGTGCGGCCAGTCTGATCGTATAGCGTGTAGCAGGCTTCAGGTAACTGCACACAGAACACCCTCCTATTTGGGGGTATTAGGTCCCAAGTGGACTCTTGGGGATGCCCCTACCATTATACAAACTACATGCTGTATGATCCCCTCCTGCCAATGATAATTCCTGCCAAACATGGTTAATTAAAATCCACCCATCGGTTTCCAAAAGGATGTCAATGTGAAAAAAGTTTGCGCAAAAGGAACACAATACCAGGCACATTGTATGATGGATGGCAAACGATCGCAACTGCTCACTTGAGACACTTGGCTCGCTCAGGTGAGCCACAACTACAATGTACAAAATGGAATGTGCAATCCATCCCGTAGAGCAACAAAGACAACATTGATATGATACAAACAGACACAGCATCGTATTACCATGAAGTTCTAAAAGCACTTTAAAAACACACACACACACACACACACACAATCTTGCTTTGTGCATATTCTGAATAAGGATTTACCTTTCCTCAAAATACAGTGACTTAGGTTCACCAGAAAATTTGCAAATTTGTCAACCTGTGAGATACTGTTCGACTGTTTCATGATATTCCTTTGTGAGCGGTGGGGAAAGAGTGACTGTGTTAACATTCAATATGTGAAAAAAAGTTGTCTGCAACATGGTTGTTTCTGAATGACTGTCACACACATTCAAAACCGAGCTTTGTGTCTTAGCTACACTTGTACACTGGTCAACATTTTATAACAAGAGCAACTAGGGAAAAAGCAGACAGGGTCCACATGAATATTTTCCTCCTAAAATCAATTTAGCCAACATTGCATATAACAGTATTACTAAAATTAAGGTGTTTTAGTTGCTTCAGGCAACTGGCTCTCTTTTCTCATCTAAAAATAAAGTGTTACAAAGACTTTAAGTATGAAAATTTGCAAGAATTTCGCTAAATATTTGGAGGGAAAAAAATGAATACGTCTTTATCTCCTGAAAGGACACATGCATGTTTAAAAAAAAATGATGCCTGTTTCAACAAACAACCAACAATGACCCCAGGCTACATATCAGTTGTTTTCTTGAAATTCAATAGCGAGAGTTACACGTACATTACATCACCACCTGTTGATATGGAAGGAAGCACAAGATTTTCATGCAGTTTTCCCCCACCCAGAAATGCTTTATGCTCAAAAGTAGGAAACAACTACAAATAATATCAAGCCAAAATTCAAATGAAAGACAGATGGTGTCTAGAAACCTCTGGGGTTTGCAAACAAGACTACCATCCTTGGCTAGAAAGCTGGAGAAACTGCAGTTCACCAGTTTCTGTGTGGATGCAAACGATTAGCTGGCCGCCTCAATCCACTCGAAGTTGCAAAGCCTGTGCCTTTGCCAGAAACGAATTTGAAATGTGCTCATGCTGGGCAGGCCACTTGGCAGCCAAACCTCGCACTGGACTGCCGCAGTTACGGGAAGTGTTTCATCTACAGTGCACAGGAACCTATGGTCTACTCAGCTGTTATTACATTTTTGTTGTTTGGTTGTATTTCTTGGCATTAAGCCCTGTCAGATTCCTTCTCAAGCAGTTTCCTCCCTCTCCCACATATGTCAACTTGTCTTCACAAAACTCCCCTACATTCTCAACACCTAAAACATCATATAGCATTGTGCGCCTATCAAGCACTTTGTCATCAATAATATTACTTTACATATCGTTTTGTATGAGACACTAATATTCGAAGGTTGAATTACTGCAGGGGCAGAATTGATTTTAAAAACTGCCTACTGCACTTTACTCTGAACACAGTTTTCCTACTCGGAGTGCTTTACAAAAAAAGAACATGCTGTAACTTGGGCACTAATCATCTTTGTAAGCGCTCTGGATTATTTTACTGACTTCTGTCTTAAAATTGTGATTTTAAGCCTCAGAAATGCAATCCGGAGAGAAATCAAGCTCATGATATCACAAGGTCAAACAGAAGGAAGATAAAAGCATCTCTTCTCCATATACTTCAGAATCCAAGCAGTCTTTGGGGAGGAGTTGGCCCGACTCAGCTTGTACACAGTTGTACATCCAGGGCTCGACACAAACTTTTTTTCTTTCCTCCAGAAAAAAAAAAATCGTTAGAATTGAGATTTTGGTGGTCCAGTATTAAAGGGAACATAACAATTCATTTTGAAGCTAAATTACTTGATCGAGTCATCAAAAGATAAATTTGGTAGCCCAACATCAATTTTTAGTGGCTCCGTTGCCTGTGACATCCAGCCACCACGAATGTTGAGCCCAGACATTGTTTAACTATTGTGACAATAATGTGCAATGCACATCAAGTTGGATGGCTATAGCTACAGCTGCTATACAGCTGAAGTCCTGTGCTGTGAGAAAGTTTCCTCCATCCCACCCCCAACAAACATTGATGCGGGGAGAAACAAATATTTCATCTCTCAAAAGATTGTATGATTGGCAAGAGATATTTTCATGATTTGTTTGCTTCACAGACAGTATGAAATCTATAGAGATATGAACAAGCAATAGATGTAAAGGCAGTATCTTTCCTACTTTTCCTGTTAGAATCAGAAATTGTTTTGAAATCGTATTCATTTATATTGATATTGCGCATAAACATTTGGATAGATATAACTGAAACAAAATTCCATCCAAGAGCAAGTCCAGTTTTGCACCAGTAGAGGCAAGGTGTAAATATATTGTCTAAGTTGCAGTTAGTATCAATACGTTAGATATTGCACGCTCCAGATGCTGAAATCTTTTGTGTGACAATCTTTTAGTTTTTGTTTTGTTTTGTTTTGTTTTGTTTTGTTTTGTTTTGTTTTGTTTTGTTTTGTTTTGTTTTGTTTTGTTTTGTTTTGTTTTGTTTTGTTTTGTTTTGTTTTGTTTTGTTGTTGTTGGGTTTTTTTGAGAGAGAGAGATTCACTTTGAGGGTCAACATACCTGTATACCAAATAGGGGTGAATGACCTCAGCCAGGTCAGCCATGTGGATGTAGATGTTGAGAACCTGTGGCAGGTAGAAGTCAAAGTCCTTCTCTGCAAGGCTGAACAACTTGTTGGCTGTGAGTCAAGGGCAGATAAGGACAGAGGGATAAGTTCATTGATTGAGGTCATGCACACTTTATGCTAGCTTCAGTTCCAGACCCCCATACTGTATTTATCTCTTTATTTCATACAAGCAGATCACTTTATTTTCAAAGGCAGTGCAGTGTTTTGACACCAACTCACGAATAACTGCAAAATTTTAACTTTCTTTTCATGATCATGGGGGGGGGGGGGGGAGGGGGGGGGAGATGAAACTAGAAACTGCAAACTGGAAATAACATTGCCTCAGAATTAAAGAAAAGTAATTGTGATCTAACATAAACATGTCATGCACTGGTATGACATACAAAGTACTCATGTAGCATAGTACGGATTTGTGACTTGCAACATGGCCATTATATGCAACAGTCTTCAGTTGTTGTTGTTTATTTTTATTTGAACTGTTAATCCTTCTTGTCATTGATTGAAAGGGAGTGGAAATGTCCATCAAAAGAGATATTTTGCCTCTCTCCGTTGGTGTGAAGTTTCATGACAAGTGTCCAAAAGGCTCTTAGGCGTTCAGGGAGACAAATCTAATGTAAGATAATACACTGTACATGTTGAAGCATGATTTGTATTTTGAGTATAAAAATTAACAACTCATGAAAATATTGCCTCCCTAATACAAGTGCACTGGTCTAACACAGGATACTGCAAATTTTCTCTGAAAAAATTGATAACTGGTAATACTTCTTTTGCATTCCTTCAGTCATAAATTCAACCATTTGTGTCTTACAAGTCCCAATTTGTACAGTATCCACAAAATATATGGTGTACACAGTATCAACAAATGCCTGGACTACATGCTATGTCATGAAATTAAAATATTTGTATGTCCATATTTCAACAAAGTAGCTGTAAACTTCAAGCAACGGTATTCACCGTAGAAAGAAAAGTGAGCTCACCAATATATGATTGAACCCCAGGTTCTTTTGATTTGTATAAGTGGGTAATCGCAATGGATGCGTCCAAGTACTTGGATTCAAACAGTCTTAAGAGGAGTGACTCCTTTGGCGGGGGGAGCTTGTCTTTCAAGACGACTTTGTGCCTTGGATCTGGCTCAGTCCTTATCTCATCCTCTTCCTTTATACAGTTCCTAGAAGGCAAGTGGAGGCTTAGACCCAACCTGTGACGGTCCAACCTGTCGCACAGGTCGGCGTCAAAGTCGGGCTCGCTGAAACCGCTCCCATCAGCATCGCTGAGGGGACTTTCCCCATTCACAGCGTTCACTGCGCCATCACTATCACTGTGGGGAATCCCCTGCAGATCACTCTCCTTCACCTGGGCAGCATGCCCGTTCTCCTTCCTTGATTGCACTGTGTGAGACGGATCACCGTTCATGTCCCCATTCACGACTTGGGGCAAGGGCCCATTTTGATGATGTCGGTGCTCCCCGACACATGTGAAGTTCAGCTTCGAGGGCAATTTCCTCTTCTCTGTTCTCTCGCAGTGTCCAACAGATCCATTGGTCAGCACGGAGTCCCCTCCCCCAGGCCGAAGTCCAGCCACTTCTTCTATCTTCTCCATACCCGGAATCCCCTTCATGGACTGACACCCCCTCAATGACACTGAGGTGCACACCAACTACCTGCAGCAAAATCTCTGGATAAGATCCACATCGCAGCTCTGTGGAAGGGATCAAATGGAATCAGTAAACACCAAGACTTAGAAATCCGCCCTGTACTGTACAGCTCTGTATGTGTGTGAAGAAGCAAAATTATACCAAAGTACTTTACATTAAACTTTGACACAAATCACATACTACTGTCGTATGGCACTGCCCAGCAAACAAGGCTACTAGGTATTTCTGGTACAATAGAGAGTGTATTAATATGCAACAGGCCATTGGGAAAAGAGTTCCAGGCCATAAAATGATAGACATCAGGTCACAAGGTTTAAGTTCAAAGACACAGATCTTGTGGTTAGAATCATGATTATGCCATGTTGCAATGCCACTTACTAAGCAATATTCCAGTAAACCTTTTCATGAAAACTCAAACTAAAATAATGTACCCCCTTAAAGTGACCATTCAACCTTTATCCTGACCAAAATACCCTAATCCAAGCCATTAGAACTCAAATGTAGGATTCTTTCAATTAGATCTTCATGTACCCTTGGTACTCGGGATATGTTTTCCTGTTTTACATTTCAGCGGAAGCACATACTGGAACTTTTGCTACCATCGCTATAGTGTCAAATCACTTCAACCCGACTTTCAATACTAGTTTCATCAACAGAAAACTACACACACACACACACACACACACACACACAATTTCTTCTGCTACGTACCTCACACAGTCATAGACTAAATCTACACATATCATGATCACAGATCTGAACATGCAAGTCAACATCAATATCAATGTTTTCTAACAACTGATTTGGTTCAAATTTACATGAGTGATTCGAAACCAGCCTGTGATTTTGATGGAATTTGTTTTTATTTGTTTGTTTGTTTTTTGGTTAGAATTTGCTAGACACCAGCCTATTAGAACTAGTCTAAACACTTACACGGATATGAAAGGACATTTCATCAGAACTATCTAGAAAACAATCTAGACTGTTATGTTAGAACTCTAACGTTAATAAATTAATTGCCATTCTTCAAATCAAAATAGCAAAGGCGTGTACCCGATCTAAATTTGGAAACATACAATGTAGATTTGTATTGTGTTGGGAACTAGTTTCTACACACTCTGCTTTGGTCGGACAGTTGTCATATCAATTAGACAAATTTGTAAATTAGATCTACTTTTTAGACAACTCACCACAGACACAGAAAATGTGTCACTAACTTACTATTCCAAACGTCCAATGTTAAGGAACCGATTCCTCCTGTCACTCAGCAAATTCTTGGGTCAGTCCACATTAAATGCTGATAGAAGACAAATAATATCTAGCTAGGTCTACCAATTTTGTAGGCCGCTGTGACCATCATATTCATGACTTTTTGTGTTGGGTCCACAGTCCACCAGTATTTGGCACTATTGTTTAAAGGACAAGTTCACCTTCATAAACATAAGGATTGAGAGAATGTAGCAATATTAGTGGAACACATCATTGAAAGTTTGAGGAAAATCGGACAATCCGTTCAAAAGTTATGAATTTTTGAAGTTTTTTTTTCAGTAACCGCTGGATGAGAAGACTACTGCAGTGTCTGAATAACTTGGATGTCACATGCGTACAACAATATAAGGAAAATATATAGAGAATTTCACAAAATTTCATCTTTTGAAAAAAGTGCACATTCCCCCGACTCGTTACCAACAAATGTTGTGGGTAATATTATTCCCCCTCCCTTTAGAAAGAGGCAAGTCAAGTGCCCTTTTATTATGCGAAAAAAATGAAAATATGTTGACTTTTCTTTACATTTTCTTTATACTGTTGTACGCATATGACTCACAAGCTGTAGTAGTCTCCTCATCCAGCGGTTCCAACAGAAAAATTTTAAAAATTCATAACTTTTGCATCGATTGTCCAATTTTCCTCAAACTTTCACTGATGTGTTCTACAAATACTGTTGCATTCTCTCAATCCTTATGTTTACGAAGGTGAACTTGTCCTTTAAGAGCTGGAGCTGAGTCGGGCATCACATCACTGGGTGTAGCTGTATCAGGCAACGAGCGAGCCGGCGTATACCGTACAGTTTGCCCAGCCCCCCGTCTGACGTCTGTGTGTCATTCACACAGCGTACTGTACGTACCTTCGTCTGGATCTCTCCAATTTACAAGTCGACAGTGCTGTACATGGCAGGGTCATTCACATACGTATACACACATTACAAGGGCCGTGATGACGGTACACCTGGCAAAGGGCTGATCGACCGTTCATAGCCGCAGTTAGAGGATGTAGGACTAAACTGCGTTAGACGTACACGAACATGGCCAGCGAATATAGTGACCGTAATATTTGTTCAATATCCATCAGTCAATAGAGCGCCCGTTCCTGTTTTTTTTTCGCCTTGAGAAGGTGACCATTCACGGATCAACTCGAGCGAACGAGCTGATGTGCTGAGCGAGCTAGCTCGAGTCGATCAAGTCGTCGGAGGTCGACAAACTTTCGATCTGGCATACGATGATGTCATTTCTCTTATCTTGCCTGTTGAAGGTTGGATTAGTCTGAAAAACTTTTCAAAAAATATGATTTAAAGATATACAAATTTCAAGTACTGCAGCTGTCAATATACCGTTTATAAATATTCAAAAATAGTTCTGAATGCATTTTGGCAGAAAAAATGAATTCAGTCCAGTGAAAAAAAGAAAGAAATATACATCACAAACTGGTATGATTGAACCAAAGAGATTTTCCGCAGTGGTGGGGAGGAGAAAAATCTCTTTGGATTGAACAAGGACATGTATTCTCCAATATGGCGGCGATCTCCATGTGAACAGTAAACAGTATACAGTAAACCACACCAAAAAGCAAAATACTACTGTAGTATACTACATGTAAGGCCAGTAAATTTAGTGTAATTCAATTTTTCAGTTTATCTCTGTCTGATTTCTCCGTCTGTTAGACACGAATGAGCAGGGTATTCTAGAAGATATGTTGATTTTGTTTTAAACTACGCTACGTAGGGGCCTTGTCGCCGTCACGTAAAATGTGGCGCATCTCGAGTGACAAGTGGCCAACAACCACCGAGAGCCCCAGCCCCACACATTCTTTTCTATGTAAGTTCACATTTCCTCGTTTCTTTTCCTTCTATTTTTATTTCCTCTTTTGTGCATAGATAGTTTGGATGCCAAATAAGTTTGCAGTACTCAACCTGTACCTGCCGAGAGATCGCAGCTCACGTGATTTTGTAGCCGGCCCTGCCAGAGGCATATTTCTAAAATAATAAGATTAAACAAATGAGGAGTCCTGGATATGGTGGCCTAGTAGTAGTACCAGTAGGTTCTACTAATACTAGGTTCTATAGCGTTAGAAACTTCTAATTTTACTATAGAAATCTAGAGTTCAAATGTTGATAAACTTCTCAATAAAACTCAGAAACTAGACTCTAGAAGTGGGTCTAGTTATAGTGTGAATCATGATACTATGCTAGTGTTCGTGGTGTTTAGATAATGTATCGGCACACGCTCGCTCAAAAGGCAGTCAAGCATGCTCGTCATAGATCATGAGATAATGACGTGCCGTAATAGTAGTGGTACCGGTATTGAGATTAATGTAAACAATGTTAATTGATAATAATGATTAATCTGGACCCTATTTGTATTTATAAAAACTATTATGATCTAGAAAGTAGAATCCGTTTTATTAAATATGCTAGACTATAATAATACAATTAATAGGCCTACGCTATGGTGGTCTTGCAAATGAAATAAAGCAACTACAAACTAGAAATAAGTTAGATGTGATTGATTGTGTCAGCACTGAACTGTAGTGTGACAACAAACCAACCAAACACAGTGCAATGTACACCACTGCCAGCACAAAAGTCCAAATTACATTTGACAGACAATTCTAAACCAATGATGGCCACCCAAGCATACAAAATGTTCTCTAGCCTTCAATGGCTACTGAAATGCCAGCATTAGAAATGGGGTGGGAGATTAGAGATTTACCAGTACAGACATGTTTTGTTTTTTTTCAAAAAGCTTGGTTAGATCTTCAAGATATTTGCCAACATTTTTATGAAACCCATATACCATTTGTATTTAATCACATTTGTATTTTCTTTTTGAAGATCTGCCTTTCGATCACTGAATCACAATTTCCAGTAACAGTTTCACTCTCCTTTATTTTGCACAGATTCAGAGCAATGATCATAAAATATCACACAAGTATATTGTCCATGACAAAACTCCTTGCGGTCATGGCTCAGTCGTCACTACGGACAAATGCTCTCTTCTTGGGAAACCTCAACAACGAACGTCCAAAGGCGCAGATTGCGGCCATGATCCTCCAACTCACTCGAGATTGCACCGGCCTCGCCTTAGACCACAGAGATGTGAAAATTCGCTACTCCCACCCGAGCAACTGCTACACTGCTACCTTAAAACTACCAACACCAGACATGCAGCATATTGCCCTGAATGATATCCAGCAATGCCAGCAGGTGCCAAACGGACTTGTCAAAGATGGAAGGACGTTAAGAGTTGATGTATACCAGAAACCCAATCGGAGGAAAACCCCAAAGAATGAGACACAGGACAGAAGTGCCGACGATGATCTTTCCTTGGTGGTAGGACAACACCTTGGCAATGAGACGCGCATGCTGGAGTTCAAGGAGATGTCAAATCTCAACCTCCAGTACCTAAGGAAGACGGTTTCCCGCTACGTTTGCGCATTCCTGAACAGCTCTGGGGGTGCGCTTATGCTTGGAGTAGATGACAGAGGTACCTTATAATCCTGTTTAAACTTGCTCTCAATTACCTATGTCACACTAGAACTAAAAATAAAAAATAAAAAAAAATGCCTCCACAAGAGATGCTGTGTAGAAATATACAGAGCACTCCCATTATAAAACAAAGTTATAACAAAATTTTGGTCAGAGCAAAATCAAACTCAGGTCCCCAAATCATCCTTTTTATGTACTTATGCACTTCATCTGTTTAGCTTTGACAAAATTTTGATGTAACAAAAGAAAACTGCCAGTCCCGAGGACTTCGTAATATCGGGAGTCGCCTGTATTATTATCTTAACTTGCTCAACTTGAAGTTGAGCTCTCGATGCACTGCTCCAGGAGTTATTTACATTGACTGCAGTACCTACATTGAGGTAAATACATGTTTAGTTATTTTGATTTTGTACATGTGTACTTGTGGATCAGAAAGCCACACAGCTCGACAAAACATTCTTTTAAAAATGAGAAAAAAACAAACAAATATGCCCTATTTTTTCTCTGTAGCATGTGGGATATGAGGCACATAGCGTCTTAATCCAGGAGAGAGAGGAAAAACAAAATTGATCGAAAGCTGTGACACAAAGGACGATGATCAGTTACCATTAAATGCTATGTCTTGTGTTTCACAATTAGTCAATCCATCATATATCTTTCTTTGATTAGAATTAAACTTGAACTACGTATCATCCTGTGGCATTCACGTGAGATTCCTCTATTTTATGTTCTGCATTAGCAAGGAGTTAAAAGCCAGAGTAGAGGCCACTCTTTGCATATTCCACTGATCTGACTAAACTTCTTTGGTGTCAGTCTGCTAGTTATCACACGCCCCATTCAAACTTTTACTACTATTTTTTTCCCAAAAGATATTGCACTTTTTAGTTCACCTGAGCAGAGGTGCAAGTGAGCTATATTACAATCACTCTATGTCAGATGTGTATTGTTTGCTGTGTATCATCTATTGCCAGCAGTACATATATCTTTGTCTTTTGTTTTTCTGTCATATGGTCTTGTTTAAACTAAACTTGGCAGTAATCATGAATAAAGTGCAAAATGAAAGTCTTTTTATACAGTTAAGACAGTCTTAATGGGAACCCAGAGTGCACCCCAAAATAGCGAGACACAGTACTGTACATTTGAAAAATCTTCTCCAAAAACGGAGTGACTTGTTTGAGAAAGATTTTGTGCAAACGCTTTAGCATTATGCCACAACTTGCTGAAACTCCACCAGTGGACCATCCTGTTGATGAGAGGAACTGTCCAATGATAAGCATCCCATGCTGAACAATCTTTTTATTCTTCTCTCACTCTCCCTCTACCAGGTAATGTTACAGGTACACCAATGACCCACAGACAGGAAGACGACGTACGGCTGGCAATAGATGACACCATCAAGAAGTTTGACCCTCCTGTGTTGCCTCAGATGTACAGTGTACTGTTCATTCCGGTGCTGGATCACGATGAAGGTACACTTATGCTGTACTTGTAAATTCCTATCAGCAGTTCAGTCATTGCTAGAGGCTGATTTCAGTAGCATTTGTATCAAATTAAGTAAGACGCTTCTTTAGAAGTATTGTTTCAGATACGGTCAACCTTGCCTAAGGCGACCTTGCATGAGTTTGATAATTGCCTAAGTTGAAGGTCTTTTCAAGTCCTCTTTTTTACATTCTATTGATTTTAACCCCTCATAAGTCAAATTTTCATGAAGTCGAAGCTATTTCTTCAGTCCAAATAGATTCAATTTGGGCAAGGTTGACTGTATTACATTTGGCTAGAACTATCTGTCACATGGACCTCAATACGACTGGCGTGCTACCTTGTACAATCCTTTTATTAATCACTCTAATACAATAGGGATGTGCAGTAGAGGGTAGGTGGGGGGGGGGGGGGGCTAAGGAAATTACCACCCTATATCTGTTTCAAAATAACATAAGTTTTTGTTTGCATTTTTTATGACTGTGCAGCTGAAGACTGTGACTTCAAGGTTATCAAGTTGATTGTAAAACCAGGAAGGCCCGACACTCTTTACTCCGCGCCAGGGGGAGAAGTTTACATCAGAAGAGATGGCAGCATCCAGGGTCCCCTCAAACCACGAGATGTACAGGAGTGGTGCAATGTGGTGAGAGAGATGGTCATGTCATTCATTTTCGTACACAAGAGCCGTAACTTTCAGCAGTTGATATTCTCGCTTACTCACACAGTATGGTCCCATCAGACATGCAACATAATTCTGAAGGGCATGCTGTAAAACCTAAAACTTTCACAAATTGCACCTGGCATTCAATGGATTAGGTAGCACACATCTTACTTTTGTGAATCCTGGCTCCTCATGAAATTTGTGAAAGTTTCATGCATGCAAAAATGTCTGGTTTTATGGTAGATGTGCCTCTCTCTGATATGTAAAGACTCATAGGGGAGATACATCTTTCACAACTGCACTCTTAACAAACTCTTCAACTTTAGTTCTCTTTCTATCTCTCTACACTGCAGAATTTCCGCAATAAGGAGGTGGAATACCAGCTGCAGATCAGCGACCTGCAGAGTAAACTCCGCCAAGCCGAGTACGATCGCCAGAGCAGCTCAAAGTCGTCACAGTCTGTTCGGAAAACAAACTCTGCTGTGTGCAGCATACTGTGACCCTGCTTTATTTCTCTGCTTCCTTTCATTCTTGCTTTTCGTACATACAGTGCAATAACAGACATCAATGGTACCATTGAGTTTCCTTTTTCCTATCTTTTCATTCTTTATTTAATGACCTAAAATCTTATGTCTCAAAGGTCTTTGCTTTCCAAGAAATTCAAGGATTGTAGTCAAGTTTCTCTTGTATGAAATAAATTGTATATACAGTATGAACATATATTTTCTAAAACAATGAAGATTGTAATTTAAAAAAGTGAAAAACTCTCTACACGAGTCAGTTTGTTTGTAATATATTATCTATTATCCATTCTTGTGTTTGAATGTTTGGATTTTGACCATGAAGTAGTACTGAATCGAGGTGAATTATGTTTGAAATCTTATTGAACATTGAGGTGATTGGGTTATGTGCAATTGCAAAGAGGCAGTTTAAGTTGCATTATTGCTCTGATTTGCATGGTCAGCGTGATAATTACTGAATGACCACGTCCAGATAGCACTTAGTCATGAAAACAGATCAGTACATAGCAGAAGACCATCAAACATTTGCTTGAATTGTCATGAGACAGAAACCAAACACACAGGTGTACATCACAGACTGTAAGAAAAACGAAGTGTGTTCCATTTAAAGGAAATGGAGATTGCTTATGAGATAACTTTACAGAACAAACCCGCTGTAAGGGGAATGCCCAATTATAGTGTGGTCCGCACTTCCTATGAACTTAATTCTTTCAGCACTTCCTGCTATACATGAGTCTAGCATGAATGGAAGCAAAGATTGTTCCCTGACTGCTTCCAACTAAGCAGGGCCACTGTATAAGCAGCACCATGTGTAACATTGCCTTTCCTCCTTTTATAGATAGTACATAACAAATTAGGACACAAAAGACAGTTATTTGTTTGTTTCAAAGGTCTACAATTTTTACTTGTTGCTTTAACAAAATTTCAGTAAAATATATACATGATATATTGAGTAAGTAGTCCATGTGTTGGTACAATAATACCAAATATAATACAAAACTCAAGCTCAGGACCAAACAGTTTATATATTGCCAGTCCCAAGGACATCATTATCTGTCCTGCTGTCTCTGCGTCACATATCCATCCTGCCTGATTGTGCGATGGATTCGAATGAAATCCGCGGCTCTGGTTGTCATGGTGACAATGTAGTCTTTGCAGAGTTCCTCCCGAGTCAGAGGTGTATGGCAATCTTTTACTCTCTGGTTGTACTGCACACGATTCAAGAATCCCACAACGAAGTCAAAGCAGTTGTGCGTCTCATCAAGATACCTGGCAGAGAGGGGGGAGCCACAAACAAAAATGACAAAACAAGAATTGCCTTAGGCTTGCATGATGTGTCTGCATTTGTCTATGGATTATGTTTTGTGAGTCTATGGCAATGGGCATTTCCGTGAGTTGTGCGACATGACCACCAAAATTTTACCCGCATATTTCAGGATAACTGATAATCTTACTTTGTTAGCCATAGTTTGAAGTGTGTGAAACCAACTTTACCTTTAAGAAAAGTTCCCTTTTGTGCACTTTTATACCTTTTGAAACCAGAAAGCATTTTTTGACCTAAAAATCCCTAAAAACGCATTTTTGTTGCTCTTTGTGATTATTTTTTTATATTTGAGGCTCAAATCAAACTTTGTTTGGTTTTACAAATTAAAAATATATTAATCTAGCAGTAAATAAAGTGGAGACCTCAATATAAGATATGTACTTCGGACACCAGCGTGCTCTTACATAGCTCGAGAAGCTGCTGTAACGTGAGTTACCGAAACATGAACTTTTTAACCTAGCAATTTTACTATGCCCAACTGAGACATGGTATTTTGGATTATCAAATAACTATGCAGCACACATCCAAGAAATATGATGGGACTTATAGTCTTTGCTTCAAATTCTCATAACAGAGGTCTTAAAATTGTAACGTGAGTTACCATGTAACGTGAGTTACCACAATGTAACGTGAGTTACCGACATGATTTTTCTTTAATACCGAGAAATGATATGAAGGTTGTGATTGTAAGTATACCAATGAGTACTTGATTACTGAACTCTTGTATTAAGATTCTATTTCCAGTAGATTGTTATTCTCTCGGTCTCTCTCTATCACCAAACCAACTGGTCTACATGTACAATGTATCAATTACACATATTCATCACATGTTAACTTCTGAAAGAAACTGTTCCACATTTACTATTCAATATTACAGTGCATGTATACTGATCTGTTATGAAAGTAAGACATTTCTTCTAAAGCTGCATGGACCTTGTTCCAGCAAATTATCAAAATTTTGTGATAACTATTAATAGCCTCCTGATTGGGATAATCACTGCATGATTACTCTTGAAAAGTTCTTGTTTTTGTAATTCAAGTGATTACTATTTGACATTTCATAGTTCATACCTACCTGTACAGACCAAAGCCATTGTTTATGAGGCTGAAACATTTACATGTATGAACAGAATTTTAAGATTGGAGCTCGCTTCCTGCTGTTTTTTCTGAGATTTTTGAGAACTGAACATTGTGAATTTGACACGCTTAAATGTGTTTTATACTATTCTACTCTGAGGTTATAGCTATATTGTTGCAAAATCCTACAATGAAACTTTTCCATGTTTGCTATAATTTACTTTACATGCTGATCTATTACCAAAAACTTGTTGAATGTGAACCTCATTATCAGACATTTTCTTTAAGAGCTGGACAGTCATGTACCTTCAAGCAAACTATCAACATTTTGTGATATTAATAGTTAGCCTCCTGGTCACAAAATATTAACTATTCATGTTTTTCATTGGGATTTACTGCTTCAGTCTGCTTGATTACTCTAGAAAATACTGGTATACTTTTTACATGTATGTACAATTTAAATAATGGCTACTTGACATTTCATAGACCAAAGCCATTGTTTTTTAAGGCTTAAACATTTATGAACATGTTTTATTAAACTGATCAATACTGGTAGCAGATAACTAAAATTTATCTGCAGTTTCTTTAATTCAAGTCTAATTTCTGTACCAGTTTAGTATAAGAATTTGTAAACAAATCAAACATACAAACAATTGATTATTGAGTAATTCAAACAATTATCAAATAATTGGAATATAAATTGCATTGTTTAAAAGTTAAAAGATTCATTGAAATATTCATTTCTGAACCTTTAAACTCTCCACAGACTACATGTACAGGTCTCTAGTCTCGTGACTCAGTGTATTAAATGGAATAGTTTATGGATGACTTGTTTTATCTAGATAGCCTGAAATCCATTTAAATCTAGTAAAATAAAAAACAATCAAATCAAATTCTCAATTAAATCCTCAATTTCTGATGCATTTGTTAACTGGAAAAGAGTGTAATTTAATGAAATAGACTCTGTTTTATATCATTTTGTTGAATACAATTTTTGTCTCAGTACAAATGAAAGCTTGGAAAACGACTCAATTAAAAATGAAATTTATCTTCAAGTTGGTATTCTAAATGTAAAGTTTCCTGCCTTTTGGTAATCTCATGGATATAATGGGATTAATTACTGTCAGATCAATGTTTAAATCAATTTAGATTCTTTATTCATGGAGTTTGTTTGTGAAAAAAAGTTGTCTTGGTAAGTTTTCTTTGGATTATTAAGACAAAAAATCGTCTTGTGATCATGTGGACAAACTGTAACGTGAGTTATCGTAACGTGAGTTACCGCTTCACATGACGATACCTGGAGAATGTAAGACAATTTGAATTTTTACCATACTCGGTGATGTATGTTGTTAGTCCATGACTTTGACACAATAGACTTTAAAGTCTCTCTGTTTCTTGTTTGAAGAAACTTTTGAATATAAGACATGCCAAATTTTTGCATGTCCAAACAAGGAAAAGTAGAATTTACGCGGTGCGTAATATATGTCCCCACCGGAAGTAGCATTTTGTAGCAAAATGTACAATACAGGTCACAAATCAAGGTCAAAGGTCAAAGAAATCAAAGGTCAAAATACTGTGTAGAAGTTTTGAAGCCCTCACCTGCTGCCATCACATAAAGCAAACGGAATCGAAATCGGGTTAGAAATGGCGAAGGAGTAGCATTTTGTAGCCATTGTACAATATAGGTCAAAAATCAAGGTCAAAGGTCAAAGAAGTCAAAGGTCAAAATTCTGTGTAGCAGTTTTGAAGCCCTCACCTAGTGCCATCACTTAAAGCAAACGGAATCGAAATCGGGTTAGAAATGGCGAAGGAGTAGCATTTTGTAGCAAAATGTACAATACAGGTCAAAAATCAAGGTCAAAGGTCAAAGAAGTCAAAGGTCAAAATTCTGTGAAGAAGTTTTGAAGCCCTTACCTATTGCCATCACATAAAGCAAACAGAATCAAAATCGGGTTAGAAATGGTGAAGGAGTAGCATTTTGTAGCCAATGTACAATATAGGTCAAAAATCAAGGTCAAAGGTCAAAGAAGTCAAAGGTCAAAATTCTGTGTAGAAGTTTTGAAGCCCTCACCTAGTGCCATCACATAAAGCAAACGGAATCGAAATCGGGTTAGAAATGGCGAAGGAGTAGCATTTTGTAGCCAATGTACAATATAGGTCAAAAATCAAGGTCAAAGGTCAAAGAAGTCAAAGGTCAAAATTCTGTGTAGAAGTTTTGAAGCCCTCACGTAGTGCCATCACATAAAGCAAACAGAATCGAAATCGGGTTAGAAATGGCGAAGGAGTAGCATTTTGTAGCAAAATGTACAATATAGGTCAAAGGTCAAGGTCAAAGGTCACAACTGAAATTCTGTGTAGAAGTTTCAAAGCTCCCACATAGTGCTATCATATAAAGCAAACAGAATCAAAATTGGCTCATAAATGACAGAGAAGTAGCAAATTGAAGATTTTGATCACACACGGACACACGGACGGACACACGGACGGACACACACACGGACACACACACGTACGGAGCCGGTTTCATAGTCCCCTGCTCGAACTCGTTCGGCGGGGACAATTATGTAACGTGAGTTACCGACATTTGTAGTGTTTTTTCTCATAGTTCTCATAAGAGTCTGTGGATGTAATGTTGCTGTGAGGTAGGATGGAGGTGCATGATACTCATTCACATATAGTAACTCATATCACTAATTAGGTTTTAAGGATATTGATCTCAACGACCTAATTTTGAGTTCAAAATGTAACGTGAGTTACCATGGAAATGTCCCTATAATGTGTGCATGTGTTTGTATGTGTCTATACATGTATGTGGACATAAGGGAAATTATAGGGATGGTGTAGTCTTGGTTGAGGTGGGGATTCAGATTTTAACATTTTGCAAGATAAGTAGAGACCACTATGAAATAGAGCATATAATTCTAAGAGGTATTTAAATTTTATTTTGATGAAGTCAGTTTGGAAATGGCTGAGATATTAAAAAACAAAGCAAAGCAAAGTGGTTCTAACAAAAGGTGGGTTTCACCTTTTATGAGGACCTTTTTTGTTTTGGGATATCTCAGCCATTTCAAAACCAGTTTTCATCAAATAAACTTTGAATTCCTCTTAGAATTGTATGCTCTTTCATATGTCATAAGAGGTTACACATTATCGCACCAAAAGTTGGAAACCTATGAAGCCCCCATCTGAACCCAATCTATACATGTACAATCCCTTTAAAATGGAGAGACAGAGAGAGAGTGAAATATCAGGGAATAGAGCTGTAAGAACGGTATGAAATATATAAGCCACGAATACACAATCATCAACGTAAAAGTAGAGAAGATTCAACTACACACTGAAGGTACAAGTCAAGGCAATACCATTGGACGTCAACAGAGAGGGAAATCATACATGCATGCTTGATTGAAAAGGATTCAATAAATCAGTGGAACATAAGAGAGCATTAAAATTTAAAAGTCTCGCTAATGTTTTTCACGAAACAGTGATGTTGGTCATGATTAAGTATTCTGTACCAATCAGATGTTACTATGACCAAATCCTCACAACACTACCATTTTCCTGTACGTAGATACATGTATTCTAAAAATCATGTCTGTGTGATCAATACTTTGCCAGTCACAGGCTCTTAACCTTTAAATTAATGAATATTACATTACCGCAAAACCTAATTTCTCTCTCTCTCTCTCGTTTTTACTTTATCACCAAGGAATTTATTGGAGATTTGTGTCAAGGTTATTTGGAGAATTGTGAGGCAATGGCATCATCACCTATTAAATGCATTTTGTATATCATGATTGTGATTTGATCATGATCATATCAAACATACTCAGAATTCCTATGGTAAACAAGGAAAAGGAGAAATTACGCGGTGCGTAATATATGTCCCCGCCGGAAGTAGCATTTTGTAGCAAAATGTGCAATATAGGTAAAAAATCAAGGTCAAAGGTCAAAATTCTGTGTAAAAGTTTTGAAGCCCTCACCTAGTGCCATCACATAAAGCAAACGGAATCGAAATCGGGTTAGAAATGGCGAAGGAGTAGCATTTTATAGCCAATGTACAATACAGGTCAAAAATCAAGGTCAAAGGTCAAAGAAGGCAAAGGTCAAAATTCTGTGTAAAGTTTTGAAGCCCTCACCTAGTGCCATCACATAAAGCAAACGGAATCGAAATCGGGTTAGAAATGGCGAAGGAGTAGCATTTTGTAGCCAATGTACAATACAGGTCAAAAATCAAGGTCAAAGGTCAAAGAAGGCAAAGGTCAAAATTCTGTGTAGAAGTTTTGAAGCCGTCACCTAGTGCCATCACATAAAGCAAACGGAATCGAAATCGGGTTAGAAATGGCGAAGGAGTAGCATTTTGTAGCAAAATGTACAATATAGGTCAAAAATCAAGGTCAAAGGTCAAAGAAGGCAAAGGTCAAAATTCTGTGTAGAAGTTTTGAAGCCGTCACCTAGTGCCATCACATAAAGCAAACGGAATCGAAATCGGGTTAGAAATGGCGAAGGAGTAGCATTTTGTAGCAAAATGTACAATATAGGTCAAAAATCAAGGTCAAAGGTCAAAGAAGTCAAAGGTCAAAATTCTGTGTAGAAGTTTTGAAGCCCTCACCTAGTGCCATCACATAAAGCAAACGGAATCGAAATTGGGTTAGAAATGGCGAAGGAGTAGCATTTTGTAGCAAAATGTACAATATAGGTCAAAGGTCAAGGTCAAGGGTCACAACTGAAATTCTGTGTAGAAGTTTCAAAGCTCCCATGTAGTGCTATCATATAAAGCAAACAGAATCAAAATTGGCTCATAAACGACAGAGAAGTAGCAAATTGAAGATTTTGATCACACACGGACGCACACACGGACACACGGACGGACGGACGGACACACACACGTACGGAGCCCGTTTCATAGTCCCCTGCTCGAACTCGTTCGGCGGGGACAATAATTAATAGATTAATAATTAATCAATAAATTCATCAATATCACTGTTTCCTGAAGAAAAAGACAATATCAAAATCAAATGACTTTCTTAACTGTTTTGAAGTTTTTAATTAGACTTTTGTCCGTGAACCTATACATGGAGTAAATTTACACTTGACATCCTACAAGTAGATAGCATGTAGGCCATTACAATGCATCATCTGGGTGGAAATAATAGTTTTTCATGAATTCCACCTGGAAGTGAACATTGAAGATACACTTGGTAGAATTAGACCCCTTCAAGAAGACAACATGCGCACAACCCGTGATCATGAAGACAGTAAAAAAACTTACATTTCAGCTTCCCAGTCTTCAAATAGAGAGTACTGCTCAAGTTCAGAGTCCCACTGTAGTTTCATCTCGTAGTCATGGTTACCGAGGAGAGGGATGACAACACTCTGCTCCCAGGAAGTGGTGTCTTGGTGGACTCCCCTTTCATCAAAGTTAAAGACAGTGCCTGCTGGATGAAGATTCAAATTGAAATTGGGATGCAGAACAATTTCCTTTACTCCCCGCTAACAATCGTTCTTCAGCTTTTAATTACCTCCACCAAGGAAGGATCATTGGCGTTGGTTTGTCTGTTTGCAAAATAACTCAAAAAGTTGTGTACGGATTACGATGAAACTCGCATAAAAAGTCAATATTAACACAAGGAACACCTCATTTAATTTTGGTAATGATCCAGAAATTTTCATGGATTTTTGAAGGATTTTTCAGCTTTTGGCATATAAGGTCAACGAATTTGGGGTTCAAGCTGCGCGTACTGGAAGTTTACAAACGCACACTAAAGCATGTGCTCAGCTCAGGCAAGGCAGCTCGGGCAAAGCAGCTCGAGCAATGACATAAACAAAAGGCTTCTATTTTAGGGAATTGCATACGTGTAAGGGTGGAAAATGAGTCGCTGGCTTGGCGGAGGTCTGTGCTCTCCAAGTGCTTTTCTAGTTTGATTTGATAATTGGCATGGGAACAGCTTCAAACATGAATTCTTCACCTCATTCATGCCAATGAAATGTTCTTGTGAAAGTGATACGGAGATGTCACAGCATATACATCAAAGTAAGAAGAGTAAATAATACACAAATCATGAACTGTCACTCAGTAACAAACACCAAAGACTGAATTTGTACTGAAAAAGGGTATACAAGAATACTTATCGAGGTATTTCCTTTGAGAAAGAGAAAGGGCAAATGGATCTTAGATGTTGGGGCCAATCAGTATCAATTGGAGTTGCAGCTTTGTCGGAAATGATTTTACCTTCTGTCAAAACTGCATCATTGTTCTTACAGCCCTGACATATTCTTAGTATAACAGCCTGTTTGAAGGAAGTGGATAAGTTTGTTCATGAACAGCTGACTTGGTAAATATTTATTCCAGTTTCTACAGACAACTGATATTTACACTAATGTCTTTATATGATTTATGTACAATAAATATCACAAACATGGGTATGAAATCGAAGGACTAATCACTTTTCTTGGAAAAAAAAATGTAATATTTTAGTTATGTGATTATTGTGAGTGATATAATTTTGTGGTGTGCAAATCGAAGTGACAAATTTCAGCACATTTATCAAAAATTGATTTTAAGTGATTTCACATAAAACAAAAATACCAATTATACACACCCTTAGAGCTTGTGATCCCAGCATGAAGGTATTGTCCAGGGACATATGATCTGTGGAGGGCAAAAAAAAATGAATGTTTAATGTAAGAGGATGTAACTTCAGTTGATGTTTTTTGGAGTAAAACATTCTCATAATTCCATTGAAGGCAAATCCACTAGATCATCTTTGAGAGAGATTTGGAGGTTATTATCACAAATTGTGATATTGACTTGCAGATCAAAAAAGGGGGAGGGGGGAGTAATATATACATAGTAAATAAATGAAAATTGCATCTTTCTCATATTACATGAAAGAATGCCCAACTTTGCAATCATGACATTTTAGACTGAAAGTATGTGAATACCAAGAACTGAAACGTGTATGTAATCAAAATGGAATGTCAATCTAAGCTTATAATTGAAAGAACAGAGATATGCATTTTTGTTTTTTTTTTACTGGCACTCACTGCAAGAATGTTCCTTCTGTGGGCTTTATGACGAGACAAAATGGTTTGCTGGTGGCATTAACCAAGACGGGCGGAATTCGGAATGGGGGAAAGGGCAGGGCATCAGGGGCCCCTTCAAGCTGGCCCCCGCAGACGGGACAAATTGGGGGTACCCTGTCGAAGCATAGGATGTCGGTCAGGGAGTCACAGTGTTGGAATGAGATGATTGGTGGATTCTTGGAGCGGTGAGTAGTCATACCTCTGGTACAAGCATGTTCCAAGTGGTTAAATACGACACTTCGTTCGTAGGATGAATTGGTCACCAGCACGGCATACTTATATTGATGTACCGGTAGCTTGCAACAATGTCACATCTGCAAGAGAGAAAATAACATCTATAAGCAACATTGAGCATGTCGTTAAAATCAAATGTCTTACCATGCTTACCGTACATGTTGCTTGTATACAGTATGTCAGGACTGCAGAATACCCTACCCCTAGGGGTCGAGTCCTACTACCGTATCCCAGCCGGACACAATATTGATTTTGACAAATTGCCCTACATCGACGTAAATAAGCACTAAATTAATCAGTGTTTTAGTAGTAGACATGATATCACGGCTACTACTAAAACACTGATCAATTCAGTGCTTATTTACGTCGATGTAGGGCTATTTGTCAATCAGCATGAAATGTCAATGAAAACATCATCTCGACGGAAGAATTTCACGAATTTGAACAATATCAATTTATCATTAAAAAACACAAACTCTATAGACAACACAATTACAATGTTACTAGTAATTGCAATAATTGCAGTATTTATGGCAGCAACCAATCAGATGTAAGTTAAGTATTCAATTGCATAGAGTCATTTTATGCCATGGCAATTACAAAACCCCTAATGTACCGGTAATTAATGAACTGCAAATACAATCCCAGAGCTACCAAGTCTCACGCATTCTGTGTGAGACTCGAGCATTTACTTTAGGGTCCGTCTCACGATCTCACACATGGCACCCATTTTTCTCACGCACTGGGTGAAGTCTGCAACTTAGGCCTATCAATAATGAGCATAGCTCAAAGGATTTTAGTTGCAATTGAAGGTATATTTCCCTTGCCTTTCAAAATAAGTAAAAAATATTTAAGTATGCACCTGATCGCACCATTAAGAGCTAAAAAATGAAAAAGCTCCCTAAACCCCTCTCACACCCTCGTGCACGCGCCAAGACGTTGAGTCATGAAAATCTCACTCATAAAAATTTTTTGAACTTGGCATCCCTGCAATCCAATCACGAGCACTTTTATTTGGTCATAATTCATGAATTGGTCCACGTATATCTAGATTCTATACTCTTGAATAAAACTTGATTGTATAAACCTGAAGTGAAACCTTGTCCCTTGGATGTAATTCCTTCTCCTTCCAGAACTGTGCTTCTTTGTAAGCTGAGCGAGCCAATGAAACTTGCGAACGACGTGGGCCGTGGGCGCGTGGGTAACATACCATCCATGCTTCGCTGTCAAAGGTTTGTTTACATACGGATGAGGGCGGGTCACACGAAATCCTCTTCTCAGAAAGTTTGTGTAACCTTTGACCTTCATTACTCATAACATCGGCGTCTGTGTCAACGGCTTGACGACACGAAGTGATAGGCAGCTTTCACATTTTGGTAAGATAGTATCATATCACATGACATTTGCAAATATTAAACATGTTTAGAGGACTCACTGACTTCTTTAACTTGGACTCGTTGTCAAACCAAGCCAAAAAAGCATTCAAAATCCAGTTTGCTTTCGTACTCCGCGTGATGGTGTGTGGTGCATGCAGCCACATACAGGTGGTGGTCTTCACCTGCAACAGCAAACTGCCCGTCCGTTCATCCGCCCGTAACTGTGCCAGAGCAAATCTGCAAGCGATCGAGCGGGTTGGCGCTGCATGTTTGGCGAGCCATCGTATCGGTAGGGAGACGTCGCTGTTCTGTGAGCTACAGTGCAGCGCAGTATGCGTTTGAAGTGGCTTCACGTTTCGTTTCTACATTGCATTGTATTTAAAAGACCTGCAGAGAAGTGAGACTGGCCTTTCTCAGAAGTCTTCTCAGATGTCAAACCCAATCTACATCACATGTCTATTATAAACGTTAAGTAGGCTAGCATACTGACTGTCTGTAACAAGGTAGGACACAAGGTGGATGCTCGTCCTTTCTGTTTTTGCCCCCGTTGACTCAGGCAGCTCCGGCAGCGCATTTTTTTATGTCACTGAACCTCGTCTACAGATGAGGTTCTCAACTTCTAACGTTAATATGAATTCTATTGTCGTCATCAAACCATGGCTCAACTTGCTGAGCCTGAGGGAGAAACACTGCGTACAAACTACGGACAAGCGCATAAGCATTGCCATGACATCCCATGTCCACGTCCCATCATGCGATTTTATCAGTCAAACCAGGCAGGCGCAAGGCAGGTTGCAGGGCTGCCAACATTGGAAACTAGTTGAGAGTGAGACTCCCATACTAGGCCAATGCTATAATTTAGGAGTCAAAATGAGTGAGATCAATAGAAATGCATGCAAATGAAATAAAGTTTTAGAGTGAGTAAGGACCAAAATGAGTGAGTCTCACTCTCAATGAGTGAGAGTTGGCAGCCCTGAGGTCAGTACTTTGACCGACAAGTATGTCTAACTCCGCGAAAAACTTCTCATTTATAGTAATGACATTTGCTGAGTCAGTTTTTCGCATCTTAGACAGACACTATTGATACGCTATTGCGACGGTTTCAATCGTTTTGGTTGAACGCAACTTCGACCCAGTTCCTTCCACATAAAAATGGTTATTATTATTTTTTCCAGCTTGATTTTCAGACCAATCTGGGAAAAATATACGATACAGGATTAATCAGTAAACATTTTGACTCACCTCTTCACTCTTTCCTCCTGTTTTCTGATTGTTTCCTCCACTTTTTTGCAGCGCTCTCCAATTCATCACCGCCTTCGTTGGAAAAATGACTGCACGAACGTCTATGGCAAGCCAAATGCTCCATACAATCACAGAGCTACCAAGTCTCACGCATTCTGCGTGAGACCCAAGTATTTAGGGTCTGTCTCACGATCTCACGCATGGCACCCATTTTTCTCACGCATCTGGTGAAGTCTGCAATTTAGGCCAAAAATAAGGAGCATAGCTCAAAGGATTAGAGTGATTGTTGCAATTAAAGGTATACTTCCCTTTTGCCTTTCAAAATTAGTAAAAAAATAGTCACTTAACTATGCACCAGATCGCATCATTAAGAGCTAATAATTTAAAAAAGCTCCCTACCATGGGAGGGGGACACCCTCCTCGTTCGCGTGCGCATGCGCGCGAGCACCGAGACGCCGAGTCATAAAAATCTCACTCATAAAAGTTTTTTGAACTTGGCATCTCTGCAATCACTTTATCGGTACTTCTTGTGTATACTGTCCAACACCCCTTAGTAGGGGCCAACCGGACAGGGGGTGCGCTGGTGTTAAAGTTGCGCGGAGAGAGAAGTGTGGGGTTTAGTTGCTTTGCTCCTAAATGTATTGTAGGGTTGCTGCTTTAAAAGAGTCCTTGCTTGCGATGTTGGAAACTGTTGATGGGAGTGAGTTCCAGTCTATGATTGTTCTTGGAATGAACGAGTATTTATAACAGTTTTTGTTCGTGGCGATTGGGATGAAGCTTGTAGTGGATGATTTCCGGAGAACCCTTCGGACCGGACGCAGGGCTTTTCGAACTGGGATAGATAGGCGACCCGCAAGCGCTTCGCGGAATGTGGTGATGCGGCCTACTCTGCGTCGATGTTTCAGCAGCTCCCAGCCCAGCTCACGCTTCATTTTAGTAACACTACTGTGTCTAGAGTAATCACCTCTAACAAAACGCGCTGCTCTGCTCTGCACTACTTCCAGTCTGTCTACCAGAGTCTGAGTGTGGGGGTCCCAGACTGTAGAACAATAATCTAGTAGTGGTCTAACAAGAGTCTTATATGTCGTATCTTTAATTCTCTTGTTACAGTCATGAAGGTTTCGCCTTAGAAATCCTACAACTCTGTTGGCTTTAGCACATGTTCTGTCGACGTGCGCATTCCATGATAAATCTGATGATATATCAACCCCCAGGTATCTGTGACACTTTGTCTCTATCAATGTGCTGTTGTTTAATGAGTACTGGTATTTAACCGGGTTTTTTGCATGTGTGATGTGTAAGACATGGCTTTTTTGGGCATTGAAGTCCATCTGCCACTTATCCTGCCACTCAGTTAGAGTGTCTAGGTCTCTCTGTAGGTTTTGTGCATCTTCTACGCTCGAGACCTGTTTGTAGATGATGCAGTCATCAGCGAATAATCGACAGGTGGAGTTTAAGTCATTAGGCAAGTCATTGATATATAATAGAAAGTAGAGTGGACCTGTGACCGTACCTTGTGGGACTCCTGAGTCTACGGTGACCCATTCTGATCTTTCTCCTTCCACCACCACCCTCTGTTTCCTGTGGATTAAAAATTCCTTAATCCATCTGTGAGTCTTTCCTGTTATACCATACGATTGCAGTTTTGTTAGCAGTCTGTGATGTGGGACCTTGTCGAATGCCTTCTGGAAATCTAACACTATCAAATCAACTTGTTTCCTGTGGTCTACTTCTTCAGCTATGTCCTGTATAGCAGAAATTAGTTGAGTTTCACATGAGTGTTTTTTCCTGAACCCGTGTTGGTTTTCATCCAGTAACTGATGTGTATCCAGATGATGCATGATGTTAGTGTGGATGATGTGTTCCATTATTTTGCTGCAAATAGAAGTGAGACTAACTGAACGGTAATTGGCTGGGTCGGCTTTGTCCCCTTTCTTAAAGATGGGTGTTACGTTTGCTTGCCGCCAGTCCTCCGGGATCTCCCCTGTTTCAAGAGATAACTGAAAAATCGTGGTTAATGCTGTAGTTATCTCTTCTGCAGTTTCACGTAGAACCCATGGTGAGATTTCGTCTGGACCTGCTGCTTTATGGGGATCTAAATTTTTTAGCAAATTACTCACACCAGTAGCATTTATTTCAATTTCAGGCATAGGGGGTACATGGTTTTCCTGGGTCGTAGGCATGTCGTCCAGTCTCTCCTGAGTGAATTGTTCTTGATATTGTCTACACAGCAATTCAGCTTTTTGTTTACTTTCCATAACCAGTTCACCTGTAAGTTTGTCTTTCAGTGTTGGTATTCCCATTGAATCTTTCCTGAGGGATTTAACAAATGACCAAAATTGTTTAACTGATGCAAGACATTTACTTTGTACGTATTTCCTTCGTGCTTTCTTTGTTGCTTTTTTCGTCTCCTTTCGTATCTGTCTGTAATTCATCCAGTCCTCTGCTTTACCTGACGTTCTTGCCTTGTTGTATGCTCTTTGTTTTCGTTTGTGTAACCTTCTTATTGACTTATTTATCCATGGGGTAGTATCTTTCTTACTTACCATCCTGGATGGGACAGTCGCATCTATTGCCTTGTGTAATCCCTGCTTGAGATTGTTCCACAAATCTTCAACTGAACTTTTACCCGATGTTTTCTGGGCATCTGCTTCATTCTGTATGTCTCTACTAATGTTCTTCGCCTCTTCCTTCAGCATTTCCTTGTCTGCTTTGTCATACAAAAACACTTTCCTAGGTTTACACTTACTGAGTAATGGCTTTGTGTTCACCAAAATCATGGGTATTCCATCGTGGTCGCTCAGTCCAGGTACTGTGGAGGACCTGATAACCAAAGAGGAATTCATCACAAACAGTAAATCAAGTGTATTCACACCACGAGTGGGTTCCGTGACTATTTGCTCCAGGCCGTAGTCGTTGGCAATATCAATTAGATCTCTACACATTGATGCCTTCTGCGTACCTGGTCTGAGTGTCTGTGTGTCCCAAACGATGTCTCCCAGGTTAAAATCCCCTCCTAGATAAACATTACTGTAATGATCAAACTTTACCTTGTCCAGCGAGTTCTTGATACTTTATTGACTAAAGTACTAGTAAGTTGTTCGAGCGCTAAATTTCACTTCGTAATATTGTGAATGAGCATTTGGCTTGCCATTTCATTATTTTGCATTGAAAACAATCTTTGTCTAATTAGAAATAGATATTGCCAAATACAGTGCACTCGCGTTATAACGAACACTGTTATAACGAAATTCCGGTTACAACAAAGTAAAAATTAATCCGCAACATTATATATTCTAAATGTATTTTTATTCTTTATTTTGTTCGGTTATAACGAAATTTCTATGTAACGAAAGAAAACTGCCGGTCCCGAGGACTTCATTGTAATGGGAGTCCACTGTACCTCTTTTGCTGTCAGGTGGATGTGCTGGCAAGCACCATTTATAAGGAGTTCTTGAATAATCAAGACATTATATTGCATTACAGATGTATCTCAGAGAATTTAAAAACTTATAATGCCCTGTTGGTATGAATGACCTTTTTCTCCTCATGTGCGAAGTGGAACCCCGAGCTGGCTTATTGACTACAACACGTGTGAAAATAATGAATAATTCTGATATCATAACAAGAAGTTTACCATGATAAAACTAAGCAATGAAACCATGTTCGCAATATTGTCAGGGCCCAGGGCAGAATAATTCAATTAGTTTCTCCTTCATCTAAGTCTTGTGAAGATAGTCCTTGATGCTAGAACTGTATCCTGATTGAAGCTCAATTGAAGATCAGCAGATTGATTATCTTTGCTGGGCATTGTACATTTTGTCTTGTTTTAAGTTGGAAGGGAGCAGTCAGTTTGTAAGTATAGCATAATATCATATATTAGCCATTCCTTATATTGAATAGTTTCCAGTTACACTCTAGAAACCCTGTATTATTGCTGTTTGCTGTTTGATAACAAAAAAGTACTGTAAATCAAGATCTTTTTGCAGCATAAAATTTCGCAAATTTCCCACAGTGCAGAGTGAAGGTGATGGCTCTCAAGAAAGATGAAACTAAATTGAAGTTTGAATTTACAAGTGTGGGATAGATGATTAGATGATATTCTTGACTATGGAGCAAAGAAAATTGCATTCTGTGTTAATTTTCTAATATAATCTGCATAACTAATATATTTTGATTAACCAAAGACACTGAATTTGCATATAATGTCTACAAAAGAGCACTGGAAACTCACAAGTGGACCACTCCTATTGTATAGCATCCTTACTGTGAATTTTAGCTTCTATACAAGTGTAGTGTTGTTTAGTGTGGCATCATGTAACTCAAAATTAAATGGCTGGAAAACTGACAGGCATAATGGCATTAATCACACTAAAAGAATTTTAGTCCAGTGCATGATTTTAGATTAATTACTAATAGTTGTTGCATATCTAGAAGATAATGGTATATTTTGCATTGTGCTTATTCTGTTGATTTGAAATATTCTTTTTTATCTTCTGTGTGCAGATCAGCTAAAAGGTGAACTGAGAATTATGAAACTCAAGAGACTGCCATCCCTGAAAATATCAACAGAGTCCCATCTGTAGAAGCTGCCATTATGTAGGAGGTACAGAGGTAGTCTGCCATCAAAGTCATGACTGGAAGCGTGGGTTGAGAAATGTTAGGAATGGCTGCAAGACTGAAGAGTGTTTGTTTGTCAGCAAAGTTGACAAACACTCTGCTGATAGTGTTCATCCTGCTAACAACAAGTCTGCCTCACGGTGGGGCTTATCAGTGCAATAGGACTAGCGTCGCAGAGTGGCATACGGAAGCCGCAGTCATCAACATTGATTGGTCACTCGATAATGTGTGTTCATCGTACGAAGAGTGCTACGGCAGGACCGATCCGGCGGAACCAGATGTCCACCAGCTCTGTCCAATCGAGATTCAAACTAACGACAGACTGGTGATCCTGCCTCCGACCGTCTCGACAAGGAGCGCACTGCCGGTGAATGTCAGCTACGACGACTTCTTGTCGTGCCCCAGTGATGTCCATCCGACCTCCCAGTGGCTGGTATCGTCCGAATCGCAGGCACCCATTGAAGTCAGCCCTGAATTTCTGCCAGAAGGCACGAGCTACTTTGCCCAGTTCCCGACCGGAGATGCCTTCCTGACCTGCGATTTAGGATTGAGGGTCAGGGTGTCGGTGAAATCACATGACTGCGAAAGAAACCAATCGGAGCCCTTCTGTTCCGGTGGCGGTCAGTGTGTGACGGAACCATTCGTCTCTTCTCTGTACATCTGCCAGTGTGATGGAGATTACGTTGGCCAGTACTGTGAGGAGATTGATGGTTGCTATGGCGATGACCCCTGTGCCAATGGTGGCACCTGTTCTGATGTCATTCAAGGTCATAGTGGCAGAGAATTTGAGTGTGAATGCCCTGCAGAATTCACTGGTGGGTTTTTTTCTGTTAATCTCTCAATGAAAAATAAAAAGTCTTTAGGGTTCAGCTTTAAAAGCTTATGCTAAGAAATGTGAAAAAAAAATGCATTCTTATAGGAAAGCTTCAAGAACTGCTCATTACAATGAACTTAATTTTCCATTCATCTTCTTTCAGAGGCTTGAACTAAAAGAACTCTTTTTATCAAATGCATAGAAAGTGCGGCTGAAGTATTTTTGGTTATATTTCATGTGTGGTATCATCATAAAAGAATCCTGCTATACTACAAGGTGTGCTGTGTGATTAGTTGCTGTAAATCCAAAAATATATTGATGACATAGAATTACAGATTCCACATTTGTGACATCCATACTAATGTGCGGTAGGTCTACACTCTATATGGAAAACAATCTTTGGTACGCACATCTATAGGCATTACATTAAAGACATAGACGTTTCACTGAACTATTTATAGAAAAGTTGTCTCTTGAGAAAGTGTAAAGTGAGACTTCCAATGAGTATGAAATTCAGGAAGAGACATGGAATCGCTTATATATGTTACGATCTGCCCATCAATTTCACAGGACAAAACTGCAGTGACGTTGTTGGTGTCTGCAGGGATGCTGTCTGCGGGAATGGCACCTGTCTACAGCTCACCATTAACTCCTTCAGGTGCCAGTGTGAGGCCGGATATGAAGGTAATTTCACCATGAAGTACACGTATACATGATATTGCAAGACAATTCTTGGTATTGCCAGTACCTGGTGCTGTGCGCAGAGCAGCGTTCTAGATGCATTATGGGATAGCTCAGGGAACAAACTTGCCCCGATTTTGGCTGCATATGCACTCAGGTCACGTTCCATCTTTATCCAGGAGTATTTTTTGTTGAAGATTTCTTCATTTTCCATCATGTGACCAGCACATTGAAGCCTTGCAGTGGTGTCTGCAAATCAGTAAAATGTTGAAATTTTAAACTCTTTTTTTTTTTAGTTGAATTCTAAGTGAAGAAAAATGCAGCAACGAAAGAAAAGCAGACAATTTACATTGAACTGCATGGGAACTAAGACATGCGCAAGACAGTGTATCTGTGACAGAGCTTTTTAGCATGCGTAACAGTTTTCTGCACATTGGCAAATTACCAAGAATTATGAAAATGAGATATGCTAGGTTATTGACATTTTCCATGTGCATGATTTTGCTGCTTGTGGTGTATGCATACACTGTTCATATATTGTATGCATTCAAATGTTTAGGAATTGATTAATCATTCTTATCATACACATCCCACAATTATTGTTATCATTTTAAGCTGTGATTCGTAGATCTCTCTCATTCCATGTTTGAAAATGCTGGCAACTACTCTGCCTGTACACAGAAACACAGAGTACATACTGTGAAGCAAGAAATTTTTCGTGGCATGAAATTTATTAGTGAATTGGAGCGAACAGCCTTTTTCGCAGCATGAAATTTTAGCAAATTACCCTTCACTGGCATTCAATGCACATAGTGCAGACAAGAACCTTCACGTGCATTTTAATTTTGCAAATCTTGGCTCTCACAAAATTCACAAAATCAAAATGCATGAGAAAATTTCTGGTTTTGCACTAACTCTGATTCTTTCTTACTTACCACCATTAGGAACGTACTGCGAGAGGGAGATTCGTGAGTGTGAATCCAACCCCTGTCTGAACAATGGCACCTGTGTGGACGAAGTGGGTGCGTTCAGATGCGCATGTCATGAAGACTATGTTGGCATCAGATGTGAGGAAGAGAGAGACTACTGCCTCAGTCAGGTAATATACACTTTTACATTCAATTCATGTAAGTTCTGATTCATCCAGGTAACGTCCAATAAAGGTACAAAATTAAATCCTTGCATCTGGACTTACTGCTTTAGTTCTGAGAACGGTCTGCATCTGCACTAATAGGCAACAATGTTTTACAGCCACCAAATCAGTTGAGCAGATGAAGTGTCCAGGATTGGACAAGAAACTGTTTCGGAATCAAACAGTAAGTCCAGATGCAATGATTTAAGTTTGGATCTTTATGGAACCGCTAAATTACTTCATGAAGTGGTTGCCTTTACAGTATAAGTGTCAAGCATAGCATATAGCATTGGCATACAAAGTCTTAAATTTAGTCCAGGAGTCCTTGAATTATATATAGATCATCATATTTCATTGAGCATTGAATGTAGAAAAATGTTATAGAGTTTTTGTTCTTGTTTTTGGTTGGTGTCATGTGCTGGATTCTATATGCATCTGGGTATAGTGCTAACACGGCCATGTAAACACATCTTTGTTCAGAAAAAAGGGACTGGAGCATGAAATGTGAATTTGAGAATGTTTGAGAGCTGACATGTATTTAGAAAATGTCCAGATAAATTTCCATGGCATATGGACTGAAATTACTGATAGTTTCTAACCCCTCTAATCTTTCTATGTACTATGCAGAAGGAAAATTTTGATGGTTTATTTCTCTGCCCCAATGTATCTGTGTAATTTTAGCCGTGCGAGAATGGAGCAAACTGCAGTAGGTTTCTCGGTGGTTACACTTGTGTGTGCATCGCTGGCTTCACGGGACAGAACTGTTCCGAGAACATTGATGAGTGTGAACAGCGACCATGCAGGAATGGGGCAACATGTGTGGATGGCATCAACAGTTTCAGGTGTGTTGTTGTAGGCTGTTTACATGATGTGTGATGATGTAACTTCACTTTATAATTATAATGATGCCAAACTGAAATGAAGCACACAAAAACCAGGCACAGTCCAGGGAAATCACCACTCAAAATGTTCATATGCTATGAATTTAAAATATGGCTGGTAGAGTCAGGAAAAGCTCTGTTTCTAAGAATTGTCAGCTTAACATGAGTGGCAGCTTGTGATTACGTATCTACAAGTGGTGTCAGAAGTCTGTTTGGGTTCTTCTCATATTTCATGACAAAACCAAATAGGATGTACATATCACTAGAGAAAAGCATCAAAATCATTGAATTACAATTCAAAACGTAGAAATAGCTATAAAAGTGAATGCAATGATATTGAGCAAATAGACAACACAAGGCTGTCTTCAAGTAAATAACAGAACCAAAATTTTTTTCCATTGCGAAAAGAAGTATTAGATATGACAGAACCAACTAAAAGTAATGCTTGTAAGTACTAGTCGGTTCCTATACATATTCTCCTCTTGTGACCTAATCGTTTGAAATTCTGTAGTGCGATATGATTTCAAATGCTCCATGTCCATTATCATTTAGCTTTGTCTTCATGTCAGGATCAATCTCACCACAGCAGTATCCGTGGTCAAATTTGGCACTTAATGATTAGAGCCATTTTGCAATGCCCTGTCTGTCTTTGTTATCGTTATTGTCATTATCATTATCATTATCATCATCATCATTTTCATCATCACCATCACCATCACCATCACCATCGCCATCATCATCATCATCACCACCATCACCATCATCATCATCATCATCATCATCATCATCATCATCAACCTCATCATCATCATCATTGTCATTTCCATCATCACTATCACTATCATCACCATCACCATCATCACTTCATCATCGTCATCACCATCAATCATATGATGTTCATGTATTCCATTCTGTGTGGTTGCACATTTCTCATTTAAAAGGCCTTTCATCAGCATACTGTAAAAGTGGAAATATTTGTGGTGTTGAAATTTTTGCGCGTTTCGCGCAACCAGAAACTAGCGCGAAAATAAAACACATTATAAAATGGGTTCAAGAATGTAGCCAATTGGAAGCGCTGAAATGAGTCACATGTGCGTGCATTAATTTCTTAGTAAATGCACGGCCGGGGCCTGACGTACGTCACAATGTGTACACTAGCAGTGCGCACTCAATCAGTTGTTACAAGTGCGTCATGCGCTACTATACGCGCTGTCAATCCTGTAAACAACTTCTAGTTCGGGCTGCCACAACAGCTGGCGGCCTTTCTTGTGCATAACACGTGGCGTACGTATACTCTTATACGTACGTACAGTACTTATGTATGTGCGGGATTTCCGAGTGCGACGTGCGTAAATGTTTGGGACGAACATCTTCGGACATCTTGACTTTTGAGCGAGTGCTACATGTAGCTGACTGGTATTGACCCACAAAGGTACGTGAATAATGCTGTTAGTTTTCGACCCATTTCATAAAACAAATGATGCACAGGATTATTTCGTGGCGTTAGTGAAGGTGCGGCTCACTCTCGAGTATTGACAACGGTTGCAAACATGCACTCGGCTGCGCCTCGTGCATGTCGCACCATTGTCAATACTCTCGAGCGCGCCGCACCTTCACTAACACACTCTATCCTGTGCATCATTTGTATACAAATATTTTGGCATGCCATACGTTCTTGATTCAACAGAATTAAAAGCACGCGAAACTCTTCTTACTGGGCCAAGCATGAAAAAATTAGTTGCACGAAAATATCAACTTTTACAACTATGTGTATGTGTTACATTAAACAACAGCAACAACCACACACACACTCACCATACTCTCTCTCACACTCGTCCCCACAGCTGCCAGTGCCAGCCAGGTTTCACAGGCCCGCTGTGCGAGACCGAGGTGAACGAGTGCTCTTCCCAGCCCTGTCAGAACGGCGCCACCTGCCAGGACCTCCGGGCCGCCTTCTCCTGCCTCTGCACACCCGGCTACACAGGGCAAACCTGCTCCCTGGAGGTGGATGAGTGCGGCTCCGCCCCCTGCCGGAATGGTGGAGAGTGCGTTGACCTCGTTGATGGGTACGAGTGTCTCTGTCCAGAGAATCTCTTTGGTGGTGAGTGTGTGATAGACGTAATAGTAATAATAATGATGATGATGATGATGATAATATTAATAATGATAATAGTGATAATAAAGTGGGTGTGCCCTATCGAGTGCAAACGCGCCAAAAAGCAGCACTGCTGGGAACGGCGTGAATCCTCAGAAAAGTACTAGAAGTCTAAGGTTCCAGGATAGAACTTGACGTGATATTGATCTCCAAGAGATATCTTGTGACGATAAAGACAATCATAATAATAATGATAATAGTAATAGTAATAATATTAATGATAATGATAATAATAATGATAATGATAAGGATGATAATAATAACAATGATAATATTAATAGTAGTAATATTAATGATGATAATAATGATAATAATAATAATAATCAACAGTGCTCATATAGGGCATAACACATAGTTCATATATCCCTATGCGCTCAAAAAATGGAGAGATTAGACAAAGACATACAGTTCCAATATATATGGTGTTCTTTATCCAGGGTAGCCTCTTCAGTGTTTTCACTGCTCTATACCAGACAGCCCTGTTGTTATTGTTACCCTTAGCCTTACCAGGTACCCATTTATACACATGGGTTGAGAGGGACATGTTGGGTAAAAACATTGTGTCCATGGATGTAGTCACTTTACGGGATTTGAATTTGGGACCTCCACTTGATTTACCTGCTTTGCCACAGTGCTCCAGTAGGCCCATTAATATGTAGCCCCACAGTGCTTGAGATAACATGTGACTGGTACTCTGTCAAGAAACTATTCTGATTTGTACACAAATGAAGCCGCTTTTGATGGTGAATCACTTTTCCTTTGAATTTTGTCAACTAGCACATTGACTACACATGTCTATTTGCAGGAGAGGTAAGAATACCATTTTCCCACCACAAAATATGCCCTTTCAATGCTGAGAATATTACAGTGCTGTTCTCAAGGTTGCCATCCTTGGAGTGTGTAAATATCTTGTGTGTGCCATTACATGGCCTATTCCACCTTTGACAACAATCAGTCTGAAGTATGAAAAAGAAGGGGTCTGTGAGAGACAAATATCATTTTGCCGTTGAAAAAGACTCTGCTATGCTCCCTTTATGGTAAAGATTAGATGTGTGTTCCACCGATATGAAGCAGTATGGAAAGTCAGTCCAGTGAATTCATCCCAGCCATGTAATGCTTTTTAGGTAGCAGCACACCTACCCCCAACTGAGGCAAAACTTGCCTACCCATCAGAATGATGATTGCCTATGGGTCAATTGTGAATTGGGATTAAATGTATGATTTTTAATCTTTGTGTGTTATTTTGTTTTATCTTATCTCACAGGTATCGATTGTGAGATCCCTCTAAATAACTGCTCATTCTACCCCTGCCAAAACAATGGAACCTGCCAGGTGATAGATGACACAGCTTACATGTGCCTTTGTACGGACCGATACACTGGGCAGAACTGCGACACTTTCATCCCTTACTGTGAAACACATAATTGCTCCAGCAATGCAACTTGCCAGGAGGAGGCTGGTGGATTTACATGCTTGTGCCCGATTGGCTATTCGGGCAAGTGGTGTGAGGTAGACATAGACTATTGCACCAATCACAACTGCTCTAACAACTCCACGTGCCTGGACGAGACCACTTCGTACAGGTGTCTCTGCGAAGCTGGCTTCGAGGGACGCTACTGCGAGATAAACACGGACGAGTGTGGGAGCGATCCATGTCAGAATGGGGGAACGTGCCTGGATGGGATCAATGGTTACAACTGTGTTTGTGCGGCAGGATTTAGCCGAGAAGACTGTTCCCTCAATGCGGATGAGTGTGAATCTTCCCCCTGCAACAATGGAGGAGTCTGCAGAGATGGCGTGAATGGATACATTTGTGACTGTGGCATAGGTAACTCAGCAATGCATAAAGTATATTTTGATGGAAACTTAAGAAGATAGATGCTCAGTTATTGATTTAGAACACGATACAGTAGCAACCATTCTGAGGGGCAACCTAATTATGAGATACAAAGAAAAGTTTCTGAATACCACACTTTTTATCCTATACAAGAAGTAATAAAGATAGCGTGTAGGTCAGTTCCTGATGCAAGTGTTCTGAGCACACAGAGTGTCATGCAACAATCTTTTCCTCATTTCCAGTGATAAATCAGAAAGGTCATCAATAGATAAAGACAGAACAAAGTAGACAGATGCCCCATTGAATGTGTCATATTTCATTTCATGTAAGGTGGTGTAACGACTATATTACCATACCCCTGGGAGCCGGGGGTGCTGGGGGTGCTGCAGCACCCCTGACTTTTTGAGCAGGGGGTCATAGCACCCCTGTGAAAAACAAAAGTTGGGGTGCTTTTGCACCCCCAACTTATATCTTTTTACAGGGAAAATTGCTTGTTTTTTTTAATAGAAAATTGTCCAAATATCCCACCCAAAGTGGGCATCAGATTGCTGAATTTCACTTCTGAAAATGCGAAATCTCCATAGCGTGGGAGGGGTATGCCCCTCCCACGCAGAACAAGCTTATAAGTGCAGACAGCACTATTAAAGCATTTTCATTGTCCCTGGATATTTTGCTTTTCCTACTTTTCTATTGTTTTTTTTTTTAATAATGCTACCTGAAGGGCTCACTTGATTGCTGAATTTCAAATCTAAAGATGCAGAAGTTCCCTCATTTAGGGGGAGGGTACCCCCTTTAGGAGAGCATCGATGGAGGGGGCAGCATATCATTGTGCCCCCCCCCCCCCCCCCCCGAGTAATTTCCAAGATGTGGATTTTTTTTTATTCGACACTGTCCCATCACACAAAGTGTGCAGCAGTCAATTCTGAAATGCGAAATCTCCCTCGTATTGAAGGGAAATACCCCCTCCCACGATATTTCCCTTTCTATTCTAGAATAATGCAAAAGTTTTCTCGTATGCAGGGGTGCGGGGCAGTTGCCATGATATTACCCCCCTCCCAATGATTTTCGGGATGTCGGAGATTTTCTTGCTTTTTGTGATGGAAACTGTCCAAATATTTTACCGAAACTGTGCAAGGCATTGTTGCAGTTCAATTCTGAAAAATATAATGGATTTATACCCCCTTCCACATCCTCCACCTTTGTTCTTTTCCCATAAGATTGACATATCTCCGAATGATTCTTTTATCAATAGATCTGTCATTTCTGTTGAAAAAAATGCAAAAGTTTCCTCGTGTGGGAATATGAGTCCTCCTTTCATTTAGGCCCTAACCATTTCCCCGCTTAGTTCCCCCCCCCCATACGTTTCATAGACGCAGTAGTAGTACACTTTGTGGATTGATAATTTCCCTAATTCCACCAAAATGTGTTTGCGAGATAATGTCAATTGGATTCTAAAAGTGCCACAGTTTCCTCGTATCAAATAGCATCAATCCTGGAATAAAAATATTGGGTGGGAGCTATGCAAACACATCACTTTGTCCCCACCCTCCCCATTCCCCCCCCCCCCCCCCCCCCACGATGCGGTATCCCCACGATGCGGAAAAATTTCTTGCTATTTTATAGAAACTGTCCAGATATTTCACGAAAAGTGCACAAGATCGTTTAATTTCAATTCTGAAAATGGAAAATGCCCCTAGTGTGGGAGGGATACCCCCTCCCACACCCTCCCCCGTTAGGCCAACTTCCATCCACTTAGTAGACTTTTGAGATCGACACTTTCTAAATATTTCATCAAAAAGTGCGCACCAGATCTGTCACTTTAATTTAAACAAATCCAAACGTGCCAAAATGTGGGAAGGGGATATTCTCTTTCAGTTTACCTTTATTCCCCTACTACATTTAGTATGCTTATGCTTCTTTGACAGTTTGTCAAATACTCCATCATAAATGACTATATTGTGTAGAACCAACATATTTTCATTCCAATCCTTAAAATACAAAGGCTCTCTCGAATGGGAGGGGTTAGAGGACACCCCCTTCTAAACCCCCCCCCCCACCTTGCTGTATTAGCCTCCACCCCTTGCATTGATTATGGCTACATTACATAACATATTAAGTCAAAAGTGTGCGCCACAAATTCCACATCTTTGAATCACAATCATAAAGATGCAAAAGCTCTCTCATGTAGGAAGGGGATACATCCTCCCACATACTTCCCCCACTTGGTCTCCCTCCATAGATGACTTACTACACTTGTCTGAAACAAATTCCAGGATATTCCACCTAGATTTTGCATCAGATCATTGTACATTGTATTTCAATTCTAAAAAATGCAAAAGCTCCGTCGTGTGAGAGAGGGCTACCCCTCCCAACCCCGCCTCCTCATCTTCCATACATGTATTACACAGTGATGATGCACACGCAGAACAAGAGCTGATTATACCCCGATTTAATGGTCATTCACATTTCTGTGAATATCCATTTTTCATGCTTTTTAAAAAAATTCACCAAAAGTGTGCACCAGATCGCTGAATTTGAGGTCTGAAATCTCAAAATGTCCTTCGTGTGGGAGGGGGATACCCCCTCCCACACCCTCCCCCTTTATGTTCCCTTCCATGAACTTATACAAAGTGAAGATCCACACACACGAACGCTGATACAACTTTCGAAATATTCCACCAAGAGTGTGCATCAGATCATTGTATTTCAATTCTAAAAATGCAGAAGTTCAATCGTGTTGAAGGGGTCTGGCTAACCCTCCCATCCTCGCCTCATCAACTTCCATACAGTTATTACACAGTGATGACGCACACCCAGAACAAGAGCTGATCTAATGATTTAATGGACATTCACATTTCTGTGAATATTAGTTACCTTTCATACTTTTTTTTTCATTTCACCAAAAGTGTGCACCAGATCGCGAATTTAAGGTCTGAAAATCCAAAATCTTCCTTGTGTGGGAGGGTATGCCCTCCCACACCCTTCCCCCCTTAGGTCCCCTTCCATGGACTAATACAAAGTGAAGACCAACAAACGATTATCTGATACAAATATGGGGATAGTCCACCAAGATTGTGCATCATATCGTTGTAATTAAATTCTACAAATGCAAAAGCTCCTTCGCATGGTAGCCACCACCCATCCCCGCCTTATTAACTTCCATACAGTTATTTCACAGTGATGACGCACACACGGAACAAGAGTTGATTGTAACCCAATGTATTGGTCATTCACATTTCTGTGAATATTTTATTTTCATAGTTTTTGAACAAATTCACCAAAAGTGTGTGCCAGATCACTGAATTTCAGGAATAAAAATTTAAAATGTCACCAGGGTGGGAGGGGATACCTAATCACAGCGATGACGCACACACGGAACAAGAGTTGATTGTAACCCGATTTAATGGTCATTCACATTTCTGTTAATATTTTTTTTTACTTTTTAAGAAATTTCACCAAAAGTGTGCACCAGATCGCTGAATTTCAGGTGGGAAAATTCAAATCTCTCCAGTGTGGGAGGGGGATACCCCCTCCCACACCCTCCCCCATAGGTCCCCTTCCATGGACTTATACAAAGTGAAGACACACACACACGAATCAACAATTCATCCATGAACATAGTCCACGAGTATTCACTTTTTTTTTATTGAAGAATTTCAAAATTTACCACATAAAGTGTGTTGAATTTTACTAAGCAGGGATCTCGCCAGCGTATATCACCCTTGTCGGCCCCGACAAGCGTGCGGTTTGAAGAAGCAATTGCCGACAAGGGTAAAACTTGCCGACAAGGGTAACACCACGCGTGAACTTGCCGACAAGGGTAACTTGCTTGACGAGCTAAGTTCGGACCAATTTCTCGCCTTTTTCAGTCTTTATTATCTGGCTAGAAAAGAAGCTAGATGTTGAAAGCAGCAGCAGTTTACATACTTATACAAGCGCAAAAATTTACCCACGCAGTCACCGCACCGATCACAACAACGCGGCTCAACAGAGCGACGTACTACCTCCCTGCAGATACACACCACATCACACACTTGCTCACCACATGCGCTCTGATTTGGGATCCACACACATGCACAAGCACCCAGCCGGCCACTTATCCAGCCGCGTGCGTGTACAACGCTACAGTGTATTGTGAGAGGGAGAGAGAGGACGGGAAGAGAGGGTCGGAGGCCGAGGGAGGCTGAGGAAGGCTGACACGTGCTCGCTTGTTGTCACGCTTGTTGTCGGGTTACGCAAAAACAAACGATATGAAATGCATGCCCCCCTCCGCCAAAGGTTGTATTTTTTTTTTTTTTTTTGGCTGCTTTGGTTTGTTTGTTAGTTTGTCTGCCTGTCTGTCTCTCTATTCGCAAAATAAGTCAAAATTTGGGAACAGATTAGGATGAAATTTTCAGGAACAGTTGGTTGGTAAAATGGTGCAAGGAACAGATGATTAAATTTTGATAGTGAGCAGGATTTATAATACCACCGAAATTCACCGCCAGGATCCAGGATCTTTAGACTTTGTTTCGTATATTTGAAAGGATTCGTATCAATTCTTTAGGAAGCTGGCCATCGGCAATGACGCAAAATTAGATGCGTTCAAAGCATTGCCGCAGAGAGAAAATTAACTCCATTTTTCGTTAAAAAAAAAAGAAAAGAAAAAAGAACGTGCGATGGAGTAAGCAAATGCAAATTGTTATTTAGGTTTTGGTAGTTTCAGTGGGTTATTTTTTTTTTAATCTAAAAAGCCATGCGTTCCATTTTAGCCTTTTCAATTTCTATGGATTTGTAAACGTCATTCGTGAATATTCCATTTTCCTTCTCCGGGCCGAAATTTATAGTAATTCTGTCATGATGGTCTTTCAAGTTCAACGTATACGTAATGCTCCACGTGCTTCTGGCTTGGTTTGTTAAAAGGTGGGTTAGGGGGCCTTCATGGGCAGAAAATAAATGATGATCATTCATCAATGTTCCCAGTTGGTTTACATGCTATGTACACGCTGTTTACGACCACTGAAGCAAGGTGGCAGTACGCGCGACATTCTTTATCTGACACCTGGCTTTCGTGGAAATATCGTGGAAATTTCCACAAGCCATGATATCAAGTTTCCCCACTGCTTGAGGTCGTGCTTTTTTTTTTATTCTTCATTACGAACATCAATTTGTTCAACTTGAAAAGTGTATATAGATAATTTGCTTTGAGGACGTGTTTCTTTCTTTCTTTTTTTTTCATTGCAGCATCGGTAACATTTTGTTTTGTTCATCGTCCCTGCATGGCAGGGGTTCATGGGAGGAGAACGATAGGAATGACTGGGGAGAAAATAAACTGAAAGAAGGAAGCATCTTTTGAGCGAGCTGTCTTAGTTTTTCTCTACACCAGCATCAGTTATCGCCACCAAGATTCATTTTTTTTCGTTACTCCGACAGATTAATGATAAAATGATGCTAGATTCTTTATTCTGAAGGTTCGTTAATCCAAAAATGATTAAGAAAAAATGTCCGTTCATTTCACGACGAAATCAGTTTTGTTATTTCGAACGTTCTGCCAGTGAAATTTCGGAATAAAACGACGGTACAAAACAGCGTGTTTTCGTACTCTAAGGGTCTCTTATTCCGACAGAAGTAGTAATGATGAAATAATAAATTGTAGATTCTTTATTCTGAAGGTTCGTTAACCGAAAATTGAATAAAGAAAAATGTCCGTAAATTTCAAAACGAAATCAGTGCGTCATTTCAAACGTTTTGCCAGTGAAATTTTGGAATAAAGCGACTGCCCCAAAATAGTTGCAGTTTTCTTACTCTGAGGGTTCGTTACTCCGACAGATTAATGATAAGATAATGCTAGATTCCCTATTCTGAAGGTTCGTTAATCCAAAAAAAATGATTAAGAAAAAACGTCCGTTCATTTCACAACGAAATCAGTTTTGTTATTTCGAACGTTTCTGTCAGTGAAATTTCGGAATAAAACGACGGCACAAAACAGCGTGTTTTCGTACTCTATAAGGGTCTGTTATTCCGACAGAAGTAGTAATGATGTAATACCAATAGATTCTTTATTCTGAAGGTTCGTTAACCGAAAATTGAATAAAGAAAAATGTCCGTAAATTTCAAAACGAAATCAGTGCGTCATTTCGAACGTTTTGCCAGTGAAATTTGGAATAAAACTGCCCCAAGAACAGTTGCACTTTTCTTACTCTTAGGGTTCGTTACTCCGACAGATTAATGCAAAAATAATGCTCTATTCCTTATTCTGAAGGTTCGTTAATCCAAAAATGATTTTAAAAAAATGTCCGTTCATTTCACAACGAAATCAGTTTTGTTATTTCGAAATTTCAGAATAAAACGACGGCCCCAAACGGTTACAGTTTTATTTTACTCTGAAGGTTCGTTACTGCGAAAGAATAACGATATAATATACTTTAGATTCTTAATTCTGAACGATCGTTAATCGGAAAACGATAAAGAAGAAATGAAAACGGTTACAGTTTTCTTACCCTCAGGGTTCGTTACTCCGAAAGAATAATGGCAAAATAATACTCTACATTCTTAATTCTGAATGATCGTTAATAGAAAAATTATAAAGGAGAAAATATTCATTTATATCCAAACGAAATCAATTTTGTTATTTCGAATGTTCTGCCAGTATAATTTCGGAATACAACAACGGCCCCAAAAGGGTGTTTTCTTATTCAGAAGGTTTGTTTTTCTGAAGCAATAACGATGATAGATGATAGATTCCTTTCTGAAGGTTCGTTGATCGGAAAATAATAAAGAAAAAATGCTTGTTAATCTTCGAACGAAATCAGTTTTATTTTGAACATTCATCTGTAGCACCGACCTTTGGTGTTGTCGTTGTTTCCGATTACAAACCTTCGAAGTACTCAGTAATGAATCGTTTCATTTTATGATTAAACAAACCTTCGGAATAATGACCATCATTACATTTTTGTATGATATCTCTTTGATGTCACGGCCAAACTACCGCAGTATACCCAGAAAGGAAAGTGCAACGATGTCCCGAAAGTTCTCGATCGCTTCTCGCGCATCTGCATGCAATAGGCCTACCACGTGGTCGAGCAGACGGCGAGAAAGCAACACGGCGCGCGTTGTTGCGATGCATGCAGAGGCGGCTAATTATTGCAACAGTGAAACAGGAAAGGCCTAAAAGAAATCGGAACCTCCACCATCGGCACCTACTTCTCTTTCATTTATTATTTAGGAACTGCCGCTAACAAAAGGTATGGAGTTTCTGCATTGTTTCTGTGAGAATATGCCCCTCACAACGTTCATTACATCTCCGTGAAAATGTCGCATTTAGTGGCATTTTAGCGGCGATTTATCTGTGTTGTATTGAGCATTAGCGAAGGCTTCCGCGCTTCGCGCGGGAGGGGGAACCCCCCTCCCGTACCCACCCCCAGAACAGCGCGCATAAATGCCGACAAGCGTGAAGAAATTCCTGGCGAGAACCCTGTAAGAGTGGAAAAGTTTCCTTGTGTGGTGGAGGGCTTTCTCACCTCGTTTAGATGTCCCCATCCCCTCCCTTCACCTCCCCCTGCCCCCCCCCCCCCCCCCCCCCCCCATTTACTGAAACGCTAATAATATGATCCGGCAACCGAACGGGTGGGTCAGGGGTTCAGCACCCCTGTGAAAAAAGTTGCTCCCAGGGGCCTGTATATTACTGTTGATTGATATGTGAAAACATTCATTTTCTTGCAAATTATTGACAAATTGCCCTTCATTGGCATAAATAACCACAGATTATTCAGTGCTTGGTAATAAGCCAGTTCGGGGTTCCACCTTTGCGCATGAGTAGAAGAAGAAGGTAATTTGTACCAACAGGACATATTGGTTTTTAAATTCTCCGAGATGAGCATCTGTGACCTAATGAATATTCAAGTAATCCTTATAAGCTATGCTTGCCAGCGCTTCCACCTGACAGCAAAAGTGGTATTTGGTGACATCAATAGAAAAAGATTGTTAATACATTGAATGCAAAATAATGAAATGGATGCTTTCCCATCCTGGTCAATGCAGGTTCATCCTTTCTTTGAACATGTCTGTTGAATTCCATAATTTTTTATGTCGGGCAAACTTGTGCATTTTGTCGCTTTGAAAACGAGTGAAGTGCCTAACCAACTGAGAAAAATGAAAGGTCATTTGTACCTATGTGCACATGAGCTAACTCCAAACTGGCTTATTCCTAGACTGTATGATGAAAAAAAAATAAGTAGATAAAAATTAACATGGGCAGACATACTTTGGTGAAACTCAAACCCACAACCTCCTGATTACTAGACATATTCATTCGTTTGAATGTTTATTTTCTTCGTCTTCTTGTATTTTTTTCAAGGTTTTAATGGGACCCAATGTGACGAAGACTTGGATCTCTGCAACCTTGGTGTCTGCCGAAATAGCGCCCTCAACTGCTCAGAAACGCAAGGAGGGAGCAACTTCACCTGCCTTTGTGCCCCTGGTAAATTGATGATTGCATACTTACAACACTTCAGCCAAATTTGTGCCAAAGAGATATCTAAAAAAGGGGAGAAAACAGTACAGCTGAATGTGTTGGTAGCAGTATTTATTCAAAAGTTTTGATGGTGTTGTTTAGAGAAAAACAACAAGAATAATAACTGAGCCCTGGCCAATTATGTAGCTGAAACAACATATGCAATATTCGCCAAACTTCCAATTAGGTCGAGCACAATTGTGATTACTTTCAAACTGACAGGAGCAATATATCCCATACAGACTGTAGGTAATAGTTGTCCTTCTAAAATTTGTATACTGTAAAGCAAGTTATTTTTGCAGCATGAAATTTTTGTGAATTGCCACTGGCAAACAAACATACAGTGTAGACAAGAACTTTCATGTGAATTTTAATTTCACAAATCTTGGCTCACAAAATTTGTGAAATTAAAATGCACATGAGTATTTCTGGTTTTACAGTAACCAAATGTCTAACTTCAAAGCAATTTTTTTATTGAATCATTTCTTTATTCAAGATAATGTTTAACATACATATCCAGGTCAATTATCCATTTTAGATAATTGCAGGTATACATGTACACTAAAAAAAAGTTACAAATCACAATTTTAAGAACATATAATACAGATGACATCGTGAAATTAATGTGCCGATATCAACGATGTGATATTCTAACACTAACAATCATTGTAACAATCATGCAGACTTTAAAATATTTCATGGGGGATTAAGCATTATGGATCTCCATGTGAGGTTTTCTTTCTCAAACAGTAATAACTCTGAAAATTGTGGCCATATCTTTTCCTTCCAATATTTTGCTCAATATTTCTCAATAGATATGGTCCTATCTTTTTCAGCACAATCATGTCTCCTTCTTTTTTTACTTTCTTTCTTCTTCTTTATCATCAGGATACAGTGGACAAAGCTGTGAGATTGATGTCAACGAGTGCGCCTCGGAACCCTGTCTCAATGATGCAGTCTGTGTGGATCGGGTCAACTCTTATCAGTGTTACTGCCTCCCAGGTGAGTAAAACAGTGTCGTTCTTTGGCTAAGATTTAGCTGTAAGGAGGAACTCAACTCTGTCTTGAAGTTCAGTCTGACAGACAAAGAGAAATCAAGGTCCCATCGATACTGGCCGAAAAAAAAATCATTGTGTGTTTGCTCAAACCTAACTGATGTGTGCTACTAATATGTTTTCATTACTGAATCTGCTTCTATATTGGAGGTAAATTTGCATTAAGTTCACCTTTTGCTATTTTTATTCCTCTGGGATTCTTTGCCATGTCACTTAATGGCATATAATTACCTTTTCTGTTTCTATGAAACACTTTGGAATAATGTTTGAAATACATTCAGGTATATTTATTCTTATTGTGCGGGAGAGACAGGCGGAGGAAGAGCTCAGGGAGGTTGGCTTGAGAATGGAAGATGCCCCAAATTGGAGGAGAAAGCGAGACGGCATGAGAGCTGTTGCTGTGAGATAAATCTGGCCACTCCCATTAATGGGAACACACCAGGATTAAGACTGGTATGATGATGATGATGATGATCGTGATGGTGATGGTGATGATGATGATGATGCTGATAATGATGATGACGATGATGACGATGATGATGATGGTGATGATGATGATGGTGCTGATGATGATGGTTATGATGATCATGATCATGATTGATACAGTGATGATGGTGATGATGATGTGACCTGATTTGAAATACATTATGTACTTTGAACTATGATTGCACTGGAGTAACCCATTAAAATGAATCTTTTCATGATACCGACCACACCCACAGGGTATGTTGGAGATCACTGCCAGTTCGAGATTGACGAGTGCTTCAGTGAGCCCTGTCAGCACAACGGCACCTGTGTGGACCTGTTCAACAACTATACCTGCCACTGTGCGCCGGGCTATGAGGGCTATAACTGTGAGATCGACATTGACGAGTGCGAACAGGAGGCGTGTCGAAATGGCGCCACCTGTGTAGATGGGGTTGCCGACTACACATGCCTATGTGCTGCAGGTTGGTATAGGAAGGTCTTTTTCCTTTTCTTGCATAGTTAGATGAACTTGATAATCTCTCCATTTATCGTTATCCCTCTCTTTCTGTCTTTATTTTTCTCTCTTTACATATCTTTCTCTGTTTGTTTCTTGCTCTCTCTCTTTCTCTTTCTCCCTCCCAATATCTTTCTTTAATCTTTTATTTGTCTATCACTCTGTCACTCTGTCTCACTCTCTCTCTTCCTGATGTGCATCTTTTCAAGTTAAAATAGAATTGCATATGTTTCAGACTTGGAGGCTGATGAATTCAGCTGTTATAGGAGCATAAGTTTAGTTCTAAAAAGTTATTAATTCCACTCTTCATTTTGGGTGAGGTATAGTACTGTACACACCGCACAAACAAGCTTTACTTTTAGCTCAACCTTTGCTTTTGCTGCAATGGTTAAACTGTATTGATCGCCATCTTTATCAGAGAAATGGAGCAGTTAAATCTTGACACTAGCTCCCCTCCGAAGCTGCGTAGTAATGAACAAGATATCCAAAAATTTGGAGATCTGCACTCCTCGGTATTCGGTGCAGCAATAGGCTTCGAGTTCTTAATGCCTATAGATGATGCATAATGCATTCGACACACAGTTCAAGGTCTTGCTGCATGTTGCAAAAATGTGTAATAATAAAGCAAGGTATACATGTATGTCATACATTTGTCCAGGTGGGCTCTGGATCTAACTCTGTTAATATCACTGTCAACCATACGGCATAAAATGTTGATGGTGTATTTGAATAGTGGATGTTTGACTGTTAAGCTGGTCGTGATCCACTTTAAAAGAGACCTTTGGATGATTTTGAGACTTTTACATTTGAACAAGTATAAATTAATAATACTGAGTACAGAGTTTCAGAATTTAAATAGTGATTCAGATGAAGAAAAAGAATGTTTTTAAGATTTATAACAAATTGCAACGAACAAGGATGGTGACATGGCAGCCTCACCATATGAATGCATGAGTTGCGGCTCAAGAAAGCAGGACGAAAGAAGAAGGCTTACATAGATTCTACACAGGTGAACTTGTTAAGCAAGCGGTATTGTAATGGAATTACACTGCTACATTTCTGAAATATGTAAGCCTCCTATGTTATCATCTTTGTTCAGGAGTGTAATTTGTATAAGGTTTTTCAGAGTATACTATTGGTTTCTCTGCCCAAGGACCGCAATAAATTCTACAAATCTATACATGGAGTTGTCAATTTATGTACTACATGATGTGAAATTATGCAAATCATCATGAATGCCCCTTAAGCAGTTGCTTTTAATCTCATGAATGGAAACAACATTCACACATGATAAGTTCCCAAGTCAGGAATAAACTATGTTTTCAGAAGAGTGAAGGAAGGGGTAATGTGGTCTCTGTTTCATGTCACTTTCCCCATTTGTGACTGCCACCTCTCATCCAGGATACGAAGGCAAGAACTGCTCCGAGGACATTAACGAGTGCCTGTCAGGCCCCTGCCAGACCAACACCACGCTGGAGTGCATCGACCTCCTCGATAACTTCACCTGCCGGTGCAGGTCAGGGTTCGAAGGTCGGCTGTGCGAGGTCGACGTGGACGAGTGCACAGCACACGATTGCCGGAACGGCGCAACCTGCGTGGATGGAATCAACCAGTACAGGTATAGCAACTCTAACAACAAATCATCGATGTTGTTGATGTGTAGAATAAATCACTGGTAATGTGCATACATGGAATAAGTCTTTGGTGTTGTGGAAGTGTAGAGTAAATCATTGGTGTTGTGGATGTGTAGAGTAAATCATTGGTGTTGTGGATGTGTGGAGTGAATCATTGGTGTTGTGGATATGTAGAGTAGATCATTGGTGTTGTGGATGTGTAGAGTAAATCATTGGTGTTGTGGATGTGTAGAGTAAATCATTGGTGTTGTTGATGTATAGAGTAAATCACTGGTGTTGTGGATGTGTAGAGTAAATCATTGGTGTTGTAAATGTGTAGAATAAATCATTGGTGTTGTGGATGTGTAGAGTAAATCAATGGTATTGCTGATGTGTAGAGTAAATCGTTGTTGTTGTGGATGTGTGGAATAAATCATTGGTGTTGTGGATGTGTACTGTAAAGTCAGTGTTGTTGTGGATGTGCTGAGTAAATCTTGGTGCTGTGAATGTTTAGAGTAAGTCATTGGTATTGTTGATGTGTAGAGTAAAGCATTGGTGTTGTGGATGTGTAGAGTAAATCATTGGTGTTGTGGATGTGTAGAGTAAATCATTGGTGTTGTTGATGTCTAGAGTTTTCTGACATCAGAGAGAAAGGTCAGTACTATCATTGCTATTGTTAGATCATAAGATTATGTACTAGATACCTTATGTTTGTTATCATCATACATATAGTGGTTTATGTTAGTTCTTCCTCGACCAGATGGACAGTCCGCCTGTTAGTTTCACAATATTTTCCTTTTCCTTGTTCTTGTCCTACAGCTGTGTATGTCAACCAGGTTTCACTGGAAATCTCTGTGAAATTGACATCGACGAATGTTCCTCAAGCCCTTGTAATGTTGGCACATGTGTGGACCAGATCAGTGGATTCATTTGCGAGTGTCCCGATGATTCCAGTCCCTATGATGTGTTCTGTAACCCTCTTCCCCCTTGCACATCTGACCCCTGTCGGAATAATGGAACGTGCCAGCAAGACCTCGCCAGCTACACGTTCACCTGTGTATGTCTGCCAGGGTTTGAAGGAATGACTTGTGAGACCAATATTGACGACTGTGCCCTCCATGGTGTTACCTGTGCCAATGGGGGTACATGCGTAGATCTACTGGAGGACTTTCGGTGTGAATGTCCCCCAGGCTTTGAAGGTGAATTCTGCGAGAATAACGTCGACGACTGTATCGGTAATCTCTGCCAGTTTGAGAGCCAGTGTGAAGACGGAATCGACAGCTATGTCTGCTCGTGTTTGCCAGGTTACACTGGGCAGTACTGTAATGTCACCATTATGAGCTGTGAACAAGATCCGTGCTTGAATATGGGCACATGCCAGGATGTTGCAGCGACCACCCCTCCGACAGCAAGTGGACCCATCCAGAATTCGAATCCAGCCAATGGCAGGTTTCGATGCCAGTGCGCAGAAGGCTGGGAAGGGGTGTTCTGCGAGGTGGAGACAGACGAATGTGCATCCAACCCATGCACCAACGATGCCACTTGCATTGACGACTTTGCCGGTTACACGTGCCGGTGCCATCCCGGTTTCACAGGCGTATGGTGCGAGAGGGACATTGATGAATGCTTAAATCACCAGTGTGCCGATGGTTCCACCTGCGTTGATGGCATCGCCGGGTACACTTGCCAGTGCCAACCGGGCTTTGAGGGTCGCCTTTGCGAGCAGGAGATCGACGAGTGTGACTCGTCCCCCTGCAACGATGCCACGAGTCTCTGCATGGACGAGGTGGCGGGCTATCGCTGCTTCTGCCTCAATGGGTGGGCGGGGCCCCAGTGCGACATCAACGTGGATGAATGCCTGAGCCAACCGTGCATCAATGGCGCAACGTGTGTGGACGGAATCGCTGATGTGTCATGTTTGTGTCTGTCAGGATATACTGGAAAGTATTGTGAGGTAAACCCAACATTATGGTCAACCCAACATTATTGTCCAAAAAACACTTTTTTCGTACGTGCAGAAATGCTTTATGAATCCTTTCATTAATCTCCACAGTGATTTTTAATGTTATCATTTTTGTTACGTTGATAAGTGATGTCGTAAATTAACATCATTGGGTGTACAGTAATCAGATTGCTACTGCAATTTCATTCATAGTCCTGCTGATTTCACTTCCTGTGCATGATAACTCTCATTGAAAAAGCTCCCTTTCATACTTTCAAGGAATAGGACTGTAGGAAAATAGCATCAAGCCTTATGTATTCCCTCTCTTTTCTATGCAATTACATCTTGCCTTAATAAATACAAACACCAGCATTGGATGCTATATGCAATCAGTCAATCTGATGTGATATGTCTTGCCAAAAAAGAAAAGAAGAAAAAGAAAAAAAAAATATATGTATACTGGTATACAGTATGTCCCCCCAGAAAAATTACAAATCAAATTTTCACATTGATAACTCCCAATATGATTAAACTGGCAGTGTCTAAATGCTACTTCAGGGTCTTAAAATATAACATCTTAGCTCTATTTTGCAGAAAACCCCATTTAAGTTGGGTATGCGATCACAGAGTAATGCGGATTGTTGTAAAGTATGTCATGAGTCTGATTCTTCCAAGTTTAGCACTTTGATGCTCTTGGAACTGCATATTAATGTGTGAATACAATGGACAGAACTTGGAGGGAAGAGATTCCTGACGTGCTCTACAAAATTCCTCATTTCTCTTTGACCACTGAAGCAAATCGAATTGGGTTTTCTGTAAGATGGGGGCAATGAGTTATAGTTTCATACCCTGAAATTGTATTTGGATTGATTCACTATTTTTAAAGTTATCATTGCGGAGGGTCCCGTTGTAAGTTTTTTGGGGACATACGGTATAATATATAATGAAATTGATAGATAAATGAATAAGTAAATAAATGAATATAATCAGTAAATGAATGAATGAATAAATAAATAAATAGATGAATTGATTAATTAATTAATCAATAAGTAATATGAATGAATGAATGAATAAATAAATAGATTAATTAATAAATCAATAAGTAATTGAATGAACGAATGAATGAATAAATGAATAAGTAAATAAAGTTCTATTTTCTCATCACAACATGACACTTTGACACCTGTCAATCCCTTCATCTGTCATCTCTTCTATCCAGATCGACATTGATGAGTGCGACTCGGAGCCGTGTCAGAATGGCGGAGAATGTCTGGACGAGGTGGATGGTTTCACTTGTCTGTGTGCACCAGGTTTCACAGGTCAGGACATTGTTCCCTAAATTGGCAACACTTGAAGTCTTCTCTAAACTGGCAACACCTGAAGTGATTAAGGATGAAGTGCTTATATTTTGCAAGCTGGGACTTGTAAGACAGTGTTACGAGAGGTGAAGTTTGCTACCTAGAAACACATTGATGGAGTGAAAGGAAGTGTCATCCCTTTTCAAGAGAAGAGTTACATATTTCCCACCTTGGAGACAATATACGGTGCATTTATGTTAGGGCAGCAAGAATTTCCTGACTTGATTTGGCAAATATTAATCCATGCATTTTTTACATTTGCCGTGCTCATAAATTAATCTTTGAGTCAAGGCTGTAATCCACTTTTTGTCAATGTACTCTGCATGCAAATTTGGGTATTTGTTGAACATGAGAAGAAAGGTTTTCAAATGAACAGTCTTATTCATGTGGCACTTTTTCAGCACTTAAATGATTAGGAATCCAGGATCGTGTCATGACCAGCCTCATCCCATTTCCTGAAGAGACTCAGAAGTTATTTCTAGCTGCCAAAATTGCACTTCCAACAGCAAGAACTGAAATTCTTATGGTTGATTTGGTATCACTTGGCTGGTACTACAGTACATGTAGCTGCATTATTGTGAGTGAAAATTTTGATTACTGCCATTATACAGTATCATATCATTCTACTTTGCTTAATGTTCTGTTTTGGCTGTTTGTTTTGTGATGTCCCCAAAATCAGGCTCTGTGTGTGATGTAGACATCGATGAGTGTGCTTCCAATCCCTGCCTACGAGGGGGTACTTGCCTCGACGACGTCAACGTCTACCAGTGCCTGTGTCCTGTGCCGTACCGAGGGGACGACTGCTCCTTGCTTCCCTGTGAGGCCCTGCCCTGCGAGAACAACGCCAACTGTACCAACTTTGTGGACGACCTCACGACGTACCCGCGGGGCTTCTACTGCGACTGCCTGACGGGGTTCATGGGTGAGAGACAGAAGTATTCCCTGCTGTGCTGAAATGAGTAGAAATTGTACATCTCGCAAAAAACATACGTACACATTCACTCGCACACATGTTATACTTACACACACATGCACACAAACACCTTTTTGCAGTCATTTTCATTTGATTTCTTTCATATCTTTGTATCATCGAACAGTGTATGAGTCTAACATTATCTTAAAAACTTGCATAGACTCAGGTCATTGATACAAACCATAAGGTACACATGCAATTAATCAGTGCTTCTCAACCAGTTAGCCGTGATGTCTTCACAAAATATAAATGAAAATGATTTGTATTCAATCTACACATGTAACCGGGCCTCAAGTTAAAAAAGGTTGACAAGTGCAAATCTATACGATTCTTCATTAAAAACCATAACAACCATAATATGATTTGATCATGATTGATCCATTTACTGACATTGGGGACATAACTGAAATGAGTAAATTGCCACATCTGCACTATATTGACTCAAATAATTTTATTTGAATGAAAATCTCATCTTAAACTCTCACTCCTCCTCCCCCCCCCCCCATTCTCCACACACATCTGTGGCTACACACATGCGCACACACTCTGCTCACTGGACCTTAATGAAATGTCACAATGTCGCAAAATTTTACCTTTACATACAAGAGGGATATTTGTATGGTGAAAGATATAGGTAAGGCTAGAACTGATGTTTTCTTCAAGTTTGGGGATTTTTTTTTTTCATTTGACGTATTGATTAGGTATCGATTGATAGCATTTAGGTATTGATTTGCTTTGTTTCACTTTGTTTTTGTCAGATCGAGTGTATGTTTAAGTGGGAGTAGAGATACAACAATGTGAGATGAAATGACATGACTTACAGTTCGTGTTAGAATATTTCAAATATTTGTGCATGAAATATGCAATCTTGTAGAAGATGGACTATGCAATGGAAATTACTGGTGTGATAAAACAGAGAGAAATTTCACCACTGGAAATACTTCTTCTCTGAAAGTGTAAACAAGGACTACAAGCAAAATGGTTTAATGCTCTTGTTAGCTTCCTCGCTCTCTTTCCTTCCATGAAAGTTATTACAACTGACTTGCTCATTATTCTGTCACTTCAAAATGAAATTAAATAAAATGACAGGAAGTTCATCATAGAATATTACAAGTATTTATGTATGTATTTATGTATGTATTTATTTATTTATGTATGTAGTACTGTAAAACGAGGAATGTTCTCGTGCATTTTAATTTCGCGAATTTCGAGGGAGCCAAAATTCGTGAAATTAAAATGCACACGAAAGTTTTTGTCTACACTATATGCATTGAATGTTAGAGGCAACTCACGAAAATTTCATGCCGCAAAAAAGGCCGTCGGCTCCAATTCACGAAAATTTCATGCCGCGAAAATATCGTGTTTTACAGTATGCGGTCATGGCATTGTATACTTGATTTTTCTTCTTTTCTGTTTCATTTGTGTGCTCATTTTGCTTTCAATCTACATTGATCCCAGGTGAGAGGTGTGAGGTAAACATCAACGACTGCTCCCCCGACTCCTGCAGTCGTAATGGTTTCTGCATCGATGGCATCCTCTCCTATAGTTGTCTCTGTGAGCCCGGCTGGGCCGGCTTTGATTGTGGTCTGCCCATCGACGACTGCGTCGACAACATGTGCCAGGTAGGAGATCTTGGAGAATCCGAAGACAAAATATTTTTTATGGGCAATATTTTGTGTGAGAATCTGGCAGTGAGTCGTTATGATTCTTCGTGATATCATAGCAAAGGATGAATAAATTCTCCTAGTGCAACATGCTGATAAAAGTACTCACTGTGCAAGTTGTGTTTTAGACTAGGAGATTTTATGAACGTCTTCTGTGTGTTCTTTCCATTCTGAAATTCTATAAGCTGGAAGACCAAGTCTCTACAGTATAATTCCTTATTTTGTTAGTATGGCCTAAATACTTGCAAAAATATTATTTAGGAGTCGCTTTTGTTGAAGGGATGGTAGAGTATTGGTGGAGGTGAGGATTGGGCTTTCAACTTTCTGGAAGATCCCAAGAAACCACTTATGAAATAATACAGAGCGAGCAATTCTAACAGGAATTCAAAGTTTTATGTTATGAAATTCAGTTTTGGAAGGGCTGAGATATTCAAAAACAAAGTAAAACAAAGTGACCCTAATAAAAGGTGGGTCCCGCCTTATATTAGGATTGCTCTGTTTTCAATATGTCAGCCATTTCAACACCGATTTTCATCAAATAAACGTTAAATCCCTCTTAGAATTACATGCTCTTTCATATTTTTGAAGAGGTTTCTCATCATCTCACCAAGAAATGTTAGAAACTAGAAACTCAACCAAAACTATACTATCCCTTTAACATCTGTGTGTTCTTTGCACTGTGATATTCTATGAGCTAGAAGACAGAGTCTCTTAAGCATAATTCCTTGTTTTGTTAATCAATTGCCTATATATTGACAGAAATATATTTCAAGAGTCACTTTTGTTAGCATCCCATTTCACATCTGGTGACGTGATGATATGCAGCTCTGTGCAGAAGATGCTGGGCATCATAAAGTTTGAAATCTTTGACTCTGGCTCTCTCTGGATCCCAGAATAATTCCACCTGTGAGGACTTGAACCAAGCCTACAGGTGTCACTGTGTGGAGGGCTACGAGGGAGATCTCTGCGAGGTGGAAACGGATGAGTGTGCCTCGGGGCCTTGCGAAAATGGGGCGACCTGCGTCGACCAGTTCAACAGCTTCGAGTAAGCAACAAATGGATTGAGTTTGCACATATCTCAGTCTTCATTTGAATGCAAACAGCTGTGAAGATCTCTCCCTCAACCATTCTATCTGAAGCAGTAAAGTCCTCAAAGTCAGTGACATACAATCAAAGTCATCTTTAACCCATTGAGGATGGCTTGATTATGCTACAACATGCATTTCCCATAGACGCTTTCCTGTAGACTTGTCTTCAACGGGTTAATGGTCAAATCCAGAAGGAGCAGAGAAAAGTCTGTTGATTTACATGAATTTTCAACTGTAGAATTTTCATTCAACTCAGCCATTTTTTTAAACTTGTGCAAGGTCAAATTAGATTAGGTTGACTGTAACAAGTTTTACGCTAAATTCAACACAAATCATAAAAGTCACGTAAGTTCTTTAGGGTATTTTTCACAAACTTGACCCTGTCCTATATCCTCCAGTAACAGGGGCTAAAAGAGATGGACATGAGAATTGTTTTATGTGTTGTTTACAAAGAATAGCTTTTTCATCTGTGACCATGGGTCAAAGGTTCCAGATGATGATAGTTCTCTCACGCCCTGCTGCAGATGTGTGTGTGCGTCAGGATGGACAGGCAAGTTGTGCGAGGTGGACGTGAACGAGTGCGACTCAGACCCGTGCCAGAATGGGGCCACGTGTCTCAACGGTCGGGACCAATTCCGCTGCGACTGCCCGCCTTTCTTCACAGGGACCCAATGCGACATCTCCTTTGACCCCTGCGATGTCGGCTACAACCAGTGTCGCAACAACGCAACCTGCGTGACGCAGCCAGATGGCACATACCAGTGCCTATGCACAGCAGGTATGTTGTAGGCCGAGCAGTAAGCAGCCCAAAGTTATTTACTGTCTCAATGAACAATATCACATTGTATGCTTTAAAACAGTGTAACATGTAACATGTCACAAAAACTCAGTTATTTAATCAGTTTATAAACAATTTGTGATTCATACAGTATCATGATGTCTGCAAGATACTGTAAAACAATATTTTCGCGGCATGAAATTTTGCAAGTTGCCTCTAACATTTAATGCATATAGTGCAGACAGGAACTTTCGCATCCATTTAAACTTCGAGAATCGTGGCTCTCGCAAAATTTATGAAATTAAAATGCACACGAACATTCCTCGTTTTGCAGTAGCATTAAATTCAAAGAAAGTTGAAAACTGCAAGATAGGATTACTAGTAATTCAGATTGAGGTGTAAATTGCTCATGAAGGAAAGACTGTACTTTTTTTTTTCTTGAAGTGGAAAAAGTAGAGAACATTCCTTGTAGTTTAGGACTACTGCAAATGTTATTACTTTAAAGCTGTTATTTTTATGATTGTTTAATTTTCATTAATTTAACAAATCAATGTTAGGCGACAAATTTAAGAATATGCAAAAATATCACAAACCAACAGGCATTAGAGCACTAACCATATCCTCAGTGTCGAATCACCAAAAAAAAAAAAAGAATCAGATATGTCTGCGACCTCCTCATTCGTGAAAATATCTGCACCTGAAAATAAAAGCTATAACAGAATGTTATTTTTTTTCCAGTGAGATGTGAGGTTTCTGTCGAGCTAAAACAATTTACTTGATTTGTGTGTGTCATTAATTGGAAGGGTTTGAAGGATTCAACTGCGATATCAACACGGATGAGTGTGCCTCTGTGCCATGCCTCAATGATGCTGCATGCATCGATGGGATAGATGGATACCAGTGTGTCTGTCTCCCCGGTTTCCGTGGCAACCGTTGCGAGGAAAACATCGAGGACTGCATTCCTGGAGTCTGTGCCAATGGCGGAACCTGTGTTGATGGCGTTAATGGGTGAGGAGCTAGTGTGTGCCACCCGATTGTGTGCTTGAGTTTGAATAAAGTTGTGAACAAAATTCAGAGGCATATTTGCTGTTCTCATCGTGGCATTTGTTTCATGTCATGATTTCTTCTTTCCATCAATATTCAGGCAAAAACATAGAAGATGAGTTATTCATGGTTCCCAGCCCATCAGGGAATTAAAGGGACTGTACAGTACTGGGTGAGGTAGGGATTCATGTTTTGAGCATTCGTAAGTGAGATAATGAAAAGTCTCTTGTGAAATATAAAAGAGCATGTAATTTTAAGAAGGATTCAACGTTTATTTGATGAAAATTGGTTTTCAAATGGCTGAGATATTCAAAAAAGTGCTAATAATAAAAGGCGACATGCCCCAACTTTATTAGTATCTCTTTGTTTCACCTTGTTTTTGGATATCTCAGCCATTTCAAAACTGATTTTCATTGAATAAACTTTTGATACCCTCTAGAACTGCATGCTCTTTGACATCTCATAGAGTGGTTTCTGAATATCTCACAAAACGTTAAAAGCTAAATCTTCACCTCGACCAGAACTGTACACACCCTTTAAGGGAAATCAGGGAAAATCATTTTAATTTTTTCCAGTCAGGGAATTTGATAAAAATGCCTCAAATCAGGGAAAAGTCAGGGAATTTTGATTGGCCCAAAAATTGAAAGTAGTCAGTAAGACTCTGTTATATTTTGTTGCATATCAAAACAACATCCATTTGATGAAACTGGATGAAAGTCGGATGTGAAACTGGAAATGAGTTGAAATAGTTATCATGGAAATTTGATACTTCATCAGGGAAAAATCGGGGAAAAAGTCAGGGAATTTTGTTTTCTTGCAATGCTGGGAACCCTGTAATTGTGACCGTGGCAAGCACACATGTATAGTAAAATCTCATATAGAAGGCAAACTCTATGTATAAGGCAAACATTTTGTATAAGGCACACTTGTGTATCAGACACACCCTTAACTTTTCATTAAAGAAGAAATCACTGTCCTACATGTATTTGCTGATTTGTGCTCTGTATGCAAAGTCATGCTGTGGTCATCAGTTTAAAAGAGAATAAATGCATGCAAATGGTTGCATCCTCTCTTTTCCTGAGTTTTGTTGTTTCTTTCTCCTTGTTATTCACTCTTACTCTCCCCCCCCCCCCCACCACCCTTTCTCATGAACCACTATCACAGCAAGCTGCTATTCATAGTTGTTGCAATGCATGAGATTATATAGTATCACATCTGTTTTTGCTATTCTCATCAATACTGGAAGAGCACTGGAAATTCTTGTTTGTTTTGTATGTTACTTATGAAGAGTACTGTATCATCCATCCATTACGTTATCAGTTATAATATTTTTTATGTCATCACAATTTTTTTCATTTGTCATTTTCATTATAGCACAGGAAGGAAGTGGAGTGACCAGTCTTTTTTCCAATTCATTTGTCTCTTTAAGGTACACATGCGAATGCACTGCTGGGTGGAACGGTGTCAATTGCACCGACAACATTGACGAGTGCCAGTCGGCACCATGCCTCAATGGTGCGACATGCCTGGATCGGCTGAACAATTTCCTCTGCATGTGTGCGAGTGGCTACACGGGTGAGTCCTGCTTGTCTATCAGTGTTCTTCTGTTACTTTCACTGCAAACTGATTTGGGACTGATTTGGCCCTCCCCTCTAAGATCTCAGTCGCCAATCATACGATCTTGCCGAAAATTTCATCTAGAATAGTTGATGATAAACAAAAGGGATGTTATCTGAGAAAAACCAGAGGAAAAAATTCATCTTACACTTCTAAAAAAACCCATACATTGTACACACAAAAGTCATCGCAAACTGCCCATTTCAGTGACATTGGTCAGGAAAATGTGCTATATCTCGGCAAGCGTACCCCTGATTTTCACAAATAGGGTCTCAAAATGTGCCCAAGATATCTAAGAAGAAAACCACAAATTTCAGAAAAAAAAAAAATTGTTTGGCATTTGAAAATGATTGTGAAATATGTTGAGGAGGTGGGGGGCTTATCCCCATCCCCCCCCCCCTGTAGTTTTAAGGGTTACCTGTGCAGTACCCATTGACTAGCTTCCTACTAAATTTAGGACATCTTACATCCTTCCTCTTTCATGTCTGTATGTTGTAGGTGTGCTGTGTGGGACAGAGATTGACGAGTGCGAGTCTGATCCGTGCCAGAATGGAGCCACGTGCCAGGACCAAGTGGACAGCTACAGCTGCAGCTGCGCAGCTGGCTACACCGGCACGGACTGTCAGGTGGATATCGATGAATGCTCCCCGCATCCGTGCAACAACGGAACGTGAGTGACATTATACAAATAGTGAATAGTCACGAGTGCGATGGTACATGATTTTGCACAAGGTGAAAGATAGAGGCGCTCTATTCGACAAGGTGAAGCTGAGTTGAATGGTGCACCTCATCTTTCATATGTGACCCTGCACCTCAAAACAAACAAAAAGTCGCCAGACATGAATTTTTAGTTAAGACCATATTCTGAAAGAACAGACTTTAAGCTTTAAAATGATGTATAACTCAAATCAAATGGACTCTCCTAACCTATCTAAATATTGGAAAGAAAGCACACACTCAGGAAAAGTGTGAACTGAGAAAAGGGGCATTGAAGTACAGTGTCTATTCAAGCGCTTAATCTTTACCAAACCGTGCTGGCTGTGCGATGAATTGGACAAAAAACAGGAAGTAAACCACCAGAGTAACAACAATGAAGGGATTATCAGATTAAACTGAAATTAAGCATGCCTCATTAACACATTCTGTCCATAATAAAGAGTGTGGACAAGGTTTTTCAGAAATGAAAAAGGGATTCTAAAGACACACCTAATCACACTATTCTACCAAAAATGTTCGAGATAAACTGCTAAAAAAAAACACACTTTCCTGCCCGTTTTATGATACCAAATTTTAGCATAACGTAAAAGAAGACCCGCTCTTTCAGAAAATATGAAAAAGTCAAGTTCGGCTGGGTTGACCCATTTCTCTTATTTTCAGCCCTCACACAAAATCAGTGTGTGTGACTTTATGTTCGTTTTGAGGTGCACGGTCACATATGTGTAATAAGAGCAGCGTACCAGTAAATGATCCATCATTATTAGATGGCAACAGATGTAATTAAAAGTTAACTAATTATGTTGTTCACTCACTTTATCAACCGATACTTCACAGACTTTGTTGTACTGATGGTCACATTTTAAACTTTGCCAATTCTCTTTCTTTTCCTGTTTATGAAATTATGAGTTTTATTAATTCAATAGCAATATATGGCAGCATATGCAGTCACAAGTAAACTGATTCTCTGGTTCACTTCTTGCCGTTGTAGCTGCTTTGATGAGGTGAATGGCTATCGCTGCGAGTGCTTCCCGGGGTTTCAAGGGTCTGACTGCTCTGAGGACGTCGACGAATGTTCCAGCGCCCCCTGTGTGAATGCAGCAGTGTGTACCGATGGCATCAACTCATACACATGCACCTGCTCACCAGGATACACGGGTAGGTAGCGAGAGTGTGAACCAACCTCTGAAGGTCCACCATTGTCGTCAGTGCAAATGCTGAATAGAAATGGGTGATGCAACAAATGTGTTAGCACTTATAGGAGTAGTGTGTATGTTATTTATTTAGTTTTGGTATAGGTGGATTTTGTGGAAAGAGTTCAAAATAAGCACATATTCAAAGAACTTTGATCCAACAAGTTCTGAGTATGACTATTGTAGTCAAAGTTCTTGCAATTCTACTGTAATTAAACACAGCTTGGAAGTATTTTTTCTCCATTATAATTTTCAGTGTGGCTGATGTAATAGCCTACTTAAATTGTTGAGATATGCAGCTCTTATGTGTATGAATAGAAATGAATTTGCTTACAAATTTCCATACAGTGACATATAACCTGAGGGAAAATATATATGGAGCAATACCTGTCATAAAACAGTTCATAGCAAATGACTTATAATCCTGCAGGTGTAAACTGTGAGATCGACGTTGATGTTTGCAATGATGCCTCGTCGGGCGTACCCCGGTGCCAGAACGGAGCGACCTGCGTGGACGGAGAGGGGGCGGCATTCACCTGCCAGTGTGCGCCGGGTTTCAACGGGTCCCTCTGCGAGGTGGACGTGGACGAGTGTAAATCGGGTCCCTGTGAGAACGGGGCAACCTGCGCCGATCTCATTGCTGGCTTCAACTGCACTTGTGCCGAAGGTTGGGATTGTTGAATGAGCCCTTTAATGCACCCAGGCACTTAACTGTAGCTCTCCCATGCTTTTCATCAAATTTCACAATACATCCTCCAAACTTGACCTAATTTGAAGTTAGCCAGCCTACTCTGGTGTAGCAATATGCCTCAGTCCAAGAGGAAGGCTATGATGGCACAAGAGGCATGATTAATGATATTACATGTAGGTAATCTCCATTCGTTGGCAATTATTAGTTTCAAGACATTTGTGTCAATCAGCAAAGAGAGCTCTCCAGCAGATCTACCAATCCACGAGCAAAGCACATTTAGGGTTAAACCTGAATGATTAAGGTTGGCAGCTACTACAGTCAGTTGACGAGAAAATATGATAATTGCAATTTTGCTAAGATTAGAAGTTGTTGTAGAGTGGAGGATTTCTTTTTTATGTTTACCAAGTTCTTAGAACATAGCGTGTTGTATGTTCAACAGAAGGAATATGTCAAAATATATTTTGCTATGAATTGGATATTGTAAAGTTGGTAGATTGAACTTGTTTTCTGCGTTGGTATTTTGACTAAGAGACAACAAGTTTGCTTTTGTTCTCACACCCCTGTGAAGTTGTTTCAGTTGAAAGTATGATTTGATGATATTGCTTCATGCCATGACTGTTGACAGGTTGGACTGGTCAGCGATGTGAGGAGGATGTGGACGAATGCCTCTCTGCCCCGTGTTTAAATGGCGCCCTCTGTCGGCAGCGGGATCCCGGTGAGGGCTTTGCCTGTTTCTGTGCTCAGGGTTTCCAGGGCATCGTCTGCGAGGTGGACTACGATGAATGTCTTTCGGATCCTTGCTTCAACGGAGCCCAGTGCGTGGACCTCGTGGATGGCTTCGCGTGCACTTGCCTGGACGGATTCTCTGGAGAATTGTGCGAGAGTGACGTCGAAGAGTGCGGGAGCGATCCGTGCCGGAATAACGCTACGTGTCTGGAGCCAACACCGGGGGCGTACGTGTGTTCCTGCGCGGCCAGTTTCTTCGGCACCAACTGCGAGTTTGTCGACTACTGCTACAGTCAGCCCTGTGCAAACGGAGCCTTCTGCATCACGGGCACCTCCGGCTTCCAGTGTTTCTGCCCCAGCGGTTTCACAGGCCCGACCTGCGAGACCCGACTGGTTGCCACTTCTAGCATGCAGGGCGTCACATCAGTGGCACCGTCTGCTACCATGAGTTCTACAACGAGAAGTGATAGTTTACCACTCTTGACACTCCCTACAACTCCAAGCCTTGTCAGCAGCAGACTTCTGATGACTGATACTAACCCTTCACTTCTAACTCCTGCCATGACATCACTTAGCTTCTCCATCTCAACCAGCAGGATCGAGACTGGTATGATATCATCCATACCTTCTTCGCAACTGCCATCAGTGTTTACATCTCATATTCTGATGAGTGAGAGAAGTGATTTTTCACCAGTCTTTCCCACTCCCAGTATTCTAGTTTCCTCATCTGGTGAAGGGACTTCATCTCAAAGTGCAATATACACTTCTTTCGGAGAGTCAGGACTGAGCTCACTCTCCTCTTCAACTGTGATGGAACAGTCCTTGGCAACTTACTCTTTATCAAGCACCCCTGTATTTACAATGGAACAAACCAGCTCCCCTATTTCAGCCATGTCTTCCAGCTTCATGCAGAGTGGTGCATCATCCTCTTTTCTTTCCCCAAGTTTTACCAGCAGTCAGAGCGATATGCTGTCTCATTCAGTCTTTCCAAGCTCTACCTATTTTTCTCCATCAACTGTCCAGATTAGTGCTGTGTCAAACACTCATTTTCCCAGCACTTCATTTCAGAGTGGTGCCCTGTCCCCATCTTTTCTTTCTCTGAGCTCAACATCACATGCTTCAATTGCATTAGAAAGCAGTACCATTCTCACAAGTCCGTCCATGGGTTCCACACCAGTCTTGTCAAGCTTTGAAAGTGATGTCTCTTCAAGCTCTCAGACTGGTACGATGTCTCAAACTCTTTCTCCAAGTCCATTTGAAAGCAGTACTATTCTTACAAGTCCATTTATGGGTTCCACACCAGTCTTGTCAAGCTTTGAAAGTGGTGTCTCATCCAGTTCTGAGACTGGTGTCATGTCACAAACTCTTTCTCCAAGCCCTTTGCTCTCCACCCCAACCTACTCTGCTTCCCTTGTGGAGTCTGCTTCTTCCTCTTTGTCAGTCTCACTCTCAGGTGTCGGGTCTCTGGTGCGGACGGTGTCAACCTCAGGTAAGACTGTGCTCCTTTCTCACTGTCTGAAAAATAAACTTCACCAGCCTTGCACTGTGATTTTTTTTTTCAGTCATAGACAAGACAGTAATAGGGCACGAATTGTACTGTACTGTACCCGTGCCAGAGAAGCACTCGAATGCTCCTAAAGCGAACCATACCGAGCTGAACCGAGTCAAGAGTGGACCACTTCCCAACGTGCTCCAGAAGGGTACCAAAAGTTTGCATGTAAAGAATGCGCGTAACATGCACATACGTCATAATGCAAAGACATCATTCTTCACGTTCAGGACAGCTGTAAGTAGTTCAAACACGCTGGGTGAATGACCCTCTTGCTACAAAATGCGTGACCTCCTCTAAAAGTAACTCGTGAGGTACGCTTTCTCAACAGAGCTCTCGAACGCTCCAAATCTAGCGTAGTACAGTACAGTACAGTACAGAACGCTTTAGAGCGCTCGAACGCATCCATAGAGTGAAGTCTCATCATAAATTTGGCCAATGTGGGACAGATGGCATAAATTCACAGTTCGTAGGCGCAGGACTAGGGCAGGACTTACCAATATGTTCATGTAACGCACAGTGGTATGCTTTTTGATGATGATGATGATGATGATAATGACAACGAGGAGAACGATGATATTATAATTGTGATGCTGATGATAACATTGACAACGATAACAACATTGAAGGTGATGAGGAGGAGGAAGATGATGACAAGTTGTTTATCTAGTTGTTTTCTATGAAAGTGTATCTTCTTCAGTGTCTTCCTGTCAATGTGTTTTTTGTCTTTTTTTGTTGTTTTTTGCACGTGCATGTAAGGGCAAGCACATTGTAACAAGTATAAAAACAAAACAATCAGTTTGGTTGTAGCCATATACACAATTAGCTCTTGGGATGGGGTTATAATGTCATAACTATCCCATATCACATAATATAGACTTACCATGAAACACTGCACTGGCAGGGATTCATTGTTGTCTTTTGTCTCTCTTGTGTGCCCCTTTGCAGTCCAATCCCATGCACCATTTGACACCAGGACATCAAGCCCCTCCCACTCAATGACCACTCCCACTATGGACATTTCAGACTTTGAGACCACGCCCACGGCATCTCGCACTCTCATGACAGGGATGTCCACTGCTGTAACTAGTGCAGGGATCTTCCCATCACCGTTTGGAAGTCTTACACCAAACTCTGCGCACTCACTCACAGTGTATGAGAGTGGGTCACAAGCCCCGCCTTCTTTGCACACTGCACCTCTCCCAACAACTGCTTCCCTCTCGAGTGCTGTTGGGCTGTCACCATCGGGAGGAACACTCACATTCCAATCATCTGGGACTGAGGCAAGCCCCACCCACTTGCTTGTGACATCACTAAGTGGGCAGCACATGAGATCTTCAATTTCTAGTGCACCTGTACAGAGTGGTAACTCCTTCTTTAGCCCCACAACCAGTTTTACCCAAATGCCTAACTCCCTGTCTGGAACTCCATCAAGCACTGCTTTTACATTTACTTCAATGCTGAGTGAACCGCAAGCCACGCCCTCTCTGCACCCCACACCTTCTCTGCACACTGCACCCTTGGACAGTTCTCTTCCAGTGTCAAATTTGATGACAATATCGCCTACTGTTCCAACCCTAGCAGCTCAGTCATCAGGGATACTGTCAAGCCCCTCCTACTACACATTGAGGATGTCATCAAGTGTCCATGAAGCCACGCCCTCTCTGCCTTCCACCAGCTCCATTCCAGCACTCCAGACCACGCCCCCTCTCTCTGCTTCGAGTCAACCACTACCTTCATCTACAATTGATGTGTTCAGTCCGTCAAACATCTTGCCTACTCCAAGCTCTCCTACCCTATCCATGGGAGGAATGACCTCCCCTGCCATTTCGAATGGACCATTTTTTACTTTGTCACCCACTACAAATTCAGTATCAAGTTTTTTGCGAAGTTCAGAGCAACTTCTGACCTCTTCGTCTGCTAGCATTCCTCCAATGTTTGGAACTTCTGACCTTTCAACTTTGACCACAATGATGTCATCAGTAACATCAACAACCCCAGTTACCACCACTCAGATACCGACGGTTGGTGGAACAACGACCCTGCCCATCCCTACCACGACAGTGGATGCATCCACCACGCCTGCACCACCCATCACCTGCGAGGCCAGCCCGTGTCAGAATGGAGGGGTGTGCAGGAACAGAACTACGGCAGAAGAAGTTGAGCAATTTGCATGTGACTGCCCCTTCAAATTCACTGGGAGTCTCTGTGAAACAGGTGAGAACTAGATGTATCTCTTGAAGAGTGGTAAGTGACCACCATGAGAAAAGAAAAAAGAAGAATTATGATATTTTGGCGTATTATGTTAGTTTGTTTATTCATTCCAATAAGATATCTATAGTTACAAAGAACACAAACAAAAATCAATCAAAATGAGATCAATGACATAATGCAGACAAACAAAATTAGAGTTTACATCACCAAAAGTATTCTGTTCATCCTTCCTCACATTCTGGAATCTGCCTATCTATCTCTGGTTCATGGTTCACAGAGTTAGCAAAAACTTTTCTAATGAAATGTATCACTAGGACAAGGTATCTTTGGGCAGTTATTAATTGTCTATACGGGGAAATCGAGAAGTCAAGGGTCAAGGTTGAAAGACTCATGAGGATTAATTTTCCCAAAATATATATGCTTACTGAACGAAAACTTGTCATTTGAAGGTGTACAGCCATGTCAGTTTTTATTATCATTCTTGTTATTTTCATCATTTTCATATTTACGTTCATTATCGCATTCGTTATTTTCATTATTACTGTCATTGTTATGGCAATAATACCATCATCATGGTGATAAAGTTATTGTTGTTGGCACTATTACTAATACTGTGATCATTATTAATTTTATCATTCTACATTATTCCAGAGAGGGCTCTACACTTCCCATCATTCAACGGGAGCTCATACTTGGAGCATGCCCCCCTAGACTGGTCCACAACGTCAGAAAACAGCCTCTTTATCACCATCAAGACCTCGGCTACAGAGGGTACTGTTCTCTTCGCAGCCAATCAGCAAGCAGCAGAGTTCATCCACCTGTTCATCTCCGACGGCCGCCTCGTCTACGAGATGAGCTGCGGGCTGGGCCAGACGCTGCGGGTGGAGTCTTCCGTCTCCGTGGCAACGGATGAGCTCGTGGAAGTGTTTTTGAGGTTAGTAGAGCCGTGAATCACTTCACCGTGAGGCTGTATGTTTGTGTACCTCCATAATACAGCACACAACCAATATGATGCTATGCAACCACTCATCTGTTGTTGTTGTTGTTTGGATTATTAGTGCATGTGTCATTCATTTGTGAATATTTACACTTTTTATACGACATACATGTACAATTTTGTGACTCAAACACAGATGCATAGCCTCAGTCTAGGTTTCAGCATTTTAAAGCATTTCATTTTAACTGCAAGTACTGTATAAGCTGTTATTTTCGCAAATGAGGAGGTCACAGACATTTAATTTCGCGAGATTTGTTTTCACAATTTGACACCAAGGCTATCGTAAGCGCACAATTGTATACTGACATTTTCGCATGTCGTTAAATTTGCGATCCAGCAATGATTCTTGAAATTAGCAAAAATTAAACCCTCGCACAAATTACAGCTTATGCAATAAGTCACCTTTACCTAATGTGTGGCATAATATTTAGATAGTAATGCGTAATGTAAAGAATTGCATGAAATGTTATTGTCTTTGATGCATACCTTGGTGAGGGAACTGGAGTTTTTACTATTTTGCACCAGTGGAAGGCTATGAAGATGATACATATTAGTTATTATAGTTTTGTTTCTCTTTGCTTGTTTGGTTGTTTTGTAGACTGCCTGGAGAAAGCAGTACAATAAAAAGTTTTTTTGTTTTTTTTTCTTGCAGCCAAACTCGTCCCGACTTGACCTCAATGACCTGCAGAGCAACCCTCTCCATCAACAACCAGTTCTACTTTGGTCAGCTCTTCTCCTTCATCTTCCCCGCCGCCCTCGGTCCGCTCTACATAGGAGGGGTCCCCATGGCAACGGCTGCGGATGAATTGACCGCGTCATCCATCGTCGGATATCGCGGCTGCGTGAGGCACCTGGAGATTAACAATCAGGACGTGCTGGTATTCGACGATGCCGTAGACGGGAAGGACATCGAAGAGTGTGTCGCTGCACAGCCCTGCCAGTACCAACCCTGTAGGAATGGTGGAACATGTTCAGAGTAAGTGCCGCGACAGTAGCTACCTGTTTTATACTGCAAGTACTGAATAATTTGTGGTGTGACATTCTGCTTTTCATTTTTTTTTTTTTTTTTTTTTTTTGGGGGGGGGGAGGGGTTACATTTCACGTAGCAGGGAATTGGCTAAAATTTGAAAACATTCAGATTTTTTGTGTCTTTTCTTTGTGTGTGTGTGTGTGTGTATGACATATTGCGTTAACTTGTGTGAACACATACATCAACATGCATTGCTTTTGAATTCACCCTTTCAATACGGTTCTAAGTTCACTGTACTAATATGCCGTTTTTAAGATTGCTTCACTGGAGTCTGCTGTCATTCATGGAGAAAACTTAACATTTTGTTTCATTTTGTGTCTTATGCTCAAATTGGTATCTTCTAAAAGCTTCTACACCTCAAGTTTCCTGTGTCCTTCCACAATTTTTAAAGCATTCTTTATTTATCATACTTGACCAAGTGAAAAAAATCCCCATAGTAGATTTTGTTTTTCTTTTTGAAAGCCAAGAATCTTATAGAAAGTTTTAATATTTACAATGTATGGTTCATTTTAAGTGGTACAGTTTGATCAAGTTGTTTGGCTGGAAGAGTACTGATAATGGGTCGACCCATGACCATCATGCTTATGTCCAATATGACTATTAAAGCAAGATGCTACTCTACATTTCTCTTTATTCAAATGTTACAGAAAAGTATATCATTGAAAGTCTGGATTTCATTTTGATATGAGAAAGCACAAACACACAATATGGTTCATATATTGGTGAAAGAATTCTGTATGATGGCAAACCAACAGTGATATCTTGATATGAAGTTAAATATTCATACCTCAAGAAAATTCTGTAGAATTTAATGAGATTTATGTACATTGCTGAGAGCAATTTACTTAAAGATGCCTGATTAAAATAACTGAACTATATGGTTTGTTATCATCATGCTAAATGCTCTCTACCCCTTTGATTTGTCACTGCACGTACACAGGTCTGCAGACGGTCTGAGCTGGTCATGTGACTGCCCCGAGATGTACCAGGGCGCCCTCTGTGAGCGGCTGGTGGATCACTGCCAGGGCACGCCGTGCCAGGCAGGGGGGTCCTGCGTGTCCCTGGCAGCGGACCAGTCTTTCCTGTGCCTCTGCCCCTATGGCAGACAGGGCGTGGTCTGTGAAGAGGGTGAGTCGACGCACCCCTCGCTCTTGAGTCATCTGTTTTTTAACCTTGAGAGTTTTCAACCTTAAAAACAAGGCTGTGTTACACCTTGTAATCATCGCCATGTTGTTGTCATAACTAAAAGCTAAGAGATGTGCTTGGCAAAATCCTAAGGTTAGCCTCTCCCCAATGTTTACTATCTGAGAAAGAAGCATCTGGTAAACATTCTTTAACTCCTGACTTATATTCAGCCTTTGCCAGCTGAACTCTGATTATAAATACCAGTATTTTAAAGGTAGTTTTCCTTTTTAGACCAGGTCAATACTTCTTCTTTTTTTAAGCTTATTTTCTTTTCTTTTGTATAGGAGAAGCATTATCCAACAGCTTTAAGCCCACGTAAACTAAAGTTTGGGTTGATTGACGTTACCATAAATCCCTGTTTACATTTCATTGGGTGTGCCTGAGGCGTGGTCTTAACCCATGGAAGACTAGTCACAAGAATATTAAGACAGGTGTCTTTAGGAAACATATGTGTTGAAGCAAGATCAGCTTGTTCTCAACGGGTCAATTGTTAGTCATCTTTGAAAGAATCAGGTCATCAAATACAGTATTGTAACAGTGCATAATATCCATGAATTGAATGAAGTCATCTGGTAAACACATACACTTGTATGTCGTCATTTGAGGCAGTAAGCCCATTCTCATTGTGCATATTGAGGTTTGGTCTCTCTGAATTCCTTTCTATCCAAAGAAGTCTTTCTTTGAGTGCTGAAAGCCAAGGAAAACCATGGATACCTCTGTAACCCTTCACCGTACCCCACTAAGTTTCTTTTCACCCTCCGCCAAGGTGCTAATCCCCCGGAGCCAGCTTTACTAGTCAAAGGTTTGGTGTGAATAGCGATGAATAACACACAGGAAGCAAAGAGGGGGGGATGGGGACCTTGGGATTGCCTGCAGAATGGAATCAGTCATGCATGCGACATACCAAAGTCCGCCTAGACCTGGGGTGTGTGGGGATGTGGGGGGAGGGCAGACAATAACTGTCTGCCACTTGTGTGTAGAAACACAATTGCAGAAATCCAGCGGAGATGTGTAAATGTGAATGTGGCACGTCTTAATAGCGTGAGGCAAATACTGCTGTGGAGCTTGCTTGTCCATTTCTTGCCAAGTCCTCATCTGTAGAGATATATATGTCCCCAGTGTGTAGGCTAATATGTCAAATTTATGGATCATTTTGCTCAATGTGGACGATTTTAAAGTGACCATGATGCTTTTCAAGATTTGTTTCTCTTCTCCTACATAATACAAGCATTATATTTACAACCATATAGCCCATATGCTCTCATATTAAACTGTACGCTGTTATCCTGAAACCAAAGACTATGCCTAATTCGCTTATTCTAATTCTTTACATCCCATTTATTATGTATTCAGACAATAGACAAGTGTAGAAAAAAGCCACATGAAAGCATTACAAAAATATTTTGGCAAAGGCCTCTCTAATAGCAATTGGCATTTATGGATAAATTTGTATAGGTAATAGAGAAATTGCTGTTACCTGAAGAATTATTCTTGTGAAGTGGATGTAATTATGATAATGATAATAAAGATGAAGTCTCTTAATGCACCATGTCTGTCATGCGATGACACTCCTGGTGCAGAAAGGCGAGACCTCTTTTTGACTTTGCTTCATTTGGAAGGAGCCACAATTTAAAAAAAAACCAACAACTACAAGAGTCACTGGGACAGAAATATTTTTAATTCTTTAGTGAAAAGCAGTAATGAGGTCTCTATTCTAAGTTTCCACAGGCAATGAGTTCCAGAAAGAAGAACCAGACTGGGAGAACTCTCTGTTATCCTATGAATTTTTTTTTTCCTTCTTCTTTTTTTCCCCCATAAATAGTGATGGCAATGGTTCCAGAATGTCTGTGCCCAATAAGGGCACATCTGAGACCCTTCCCTTCTGAGTAGAACCTACCATTTGTGATTCATGTTCCGTATTTTCCTTCTTCTGTCTGTCCTTTTTGCCAGAAATCGCTATCACCAGACCCTCCTTCGGTGGGACCGTCGCCGGTTACATGCCGTTTGTCCGCTACGCCAGGGTCCTGAACTGGGACTTCCTGCTGACCCTGAGGTTAAAGTTCACCCTGGATGCCGACCCCTCGGCCACCCGCAGCAACCTGATGCTCTTCTCCGGCCAGCGGGGTAAGTGCACATTTCTGTTGATGCAACTGCGAGGGCGCTACAATTCCCAATGGAGCCCTAGTGCTTTCTGTTCCATGTACATGTCAAACTCACCCTTGTGAGTTCGCATAGAAAGAAAACTGTGATACAATGAGATTAATAGGTTGACTGGTTGTGTTTGTGTGATTGTGTTTTTGATGGGTTCACTTGTAATGAGCTTTGCTCCTAGATTTCAGATGCAAAATGTGTGTTAGCTAGTAAATGTGTCCAGAAAAACAAATATATATTGAAGTCAACTGCTTTTATCTAATGCTTTTGTCTGATGAATCAATGTATCCCTCTCTGCTATTTTATCTCTGGATGGTTTGTATTGAGTAACATATCATGTATATGAATGCACACATTTCAGCGTTGCACACTGAAATGTGCAAAGAATGTCAGTTCTGCATGCACCGATGTCATGAACTGTTGAATGCCTGTAGACCTGGTAAATGATCACCAGTTTGGAGTCACATATAGGTCGTCATATGTGTGAATGATACTCATACCGCGACCCCCTTTTTTTTTCTTTTGTGTGTTTTCATGAAAGAATCAACAAACATAGAGCGACCTTACAGTGAACTGCTCATGCAGTGCCTGTACAAAATCCAGTGGAGATCTCGTATCGCATTCATGACAGCACAGAGCCCTGCAACAAAAGACGACTTCTGATTTTTCTCGAATGTGCTCTTTTATGGGTTTTGTCTAATTTTGGTGGGTCTTATGTGCCTGTCCTGTACATGACTTCAAATGCGGGAGTTTCAATGTCACGGCTATTTTTCTCTCACAAAATGCGGCAGTCATCCAGATTGGAAAGGGGTAGAATTATACACATGAAATAATTTGGCAAATGTGAGTTGTTAATCTGTCCTGAGAATTAAGCTATTAGATGTGAAAAAAAACAAAAACGAGAGAAGCACTCTGAGAGCGCAGACCTCCACCAAGCAGTAGGCCATATAGTTATTTCCACCATGATGATCTTGTTCTTTCATAGAGATCAGTGATTTCCACCCATACATAAGCATGCTGAAAATCGCCTGATTTCCCAATAGAAAAGCCTTTTGTTGCGTCATCAACTTCCAGCTGCATGGCACGCCTCATCCTAGCAGAAACTAGAGTACTCACTTTTAGTGTGCGTATGAAAACCTCAAAAATGCGCAGCTTGAATTCCCCAACTCATGGACCCTGCCTGTCAAAGTATTTAAAATCCATCATAAAATCCATGAAAAATTTCCAGATCACTACCAAAATCTAATCATCTGTTCCTTGTGTCATTCTCACCCTTTCTTGCAAGTTTCACCCAAATCCGTTCACAACGTTTTGAGTTATTTTGCACACGGACAAACAAACAAACGGTAATGAAAACATAACCTCCCTTAGCGGAGGTATAAAGAGAGAGAGAAACAGTGGGGGCACTTTGGTGCATTGGGTTAGACATTTGGCTTTCAAACTGACTTCCTAAGTTTAAATCTCACCAAGTGCCTATCGTCCTTGGAGTCATAATAATAATAATAATAATGATAATAATTGCATTTATATGGAGCTTCATACTGACGTTTCTAAGCGCACTTTGCTACTCATACAAATAGACTAGAAAACACAATAACATTAACAAAGGTCATAAGACCTTGTATCTCAATTGGCACGTATCCAAAATCATCCTAACTCAATTAAATATAAAAAATACTGACTTTGAGATTTAAAAAATCACTGATATTCATGTCATCCGAGACAATGTTTCTACATAATCTGATAAATATCAACATGGATGTTATTTTGCGAAAACTTAGAAGTTTTTTTCCTTCCCCTGTAAATCCATCTTTATTTTAAAGATATAAGCTCTTGTCACCCTGGAATGTTATGTTATTGGAGAAAAAGGTTATTGCCACTTTATCTGAGCTCTGATTGGGTCAGCCTGTACAGCAAATAGATCCACCAGAATTGCATCACAAGTCTGTAAATGACTCAAAGGATGCTTGACGTATGCCTAATTTATGCCATTTCCACAAAAAGTCTAGTGTATGAATGAGTCAAAGGTCAAATGCTAGTATGCTTTTTTTTTTTGGGGGGGGGGGGTTGATATTGTAATTTAAATAGGGCTTCACCAAACTCACAGACATTACTGCATTACTGTAAAGTCATTTGGATGAATTTTATTAGAGGCATTTCAAAGGTCATAGGTCAAAAGTCAGTAGAATATATGTGAAGTGGGACACATCTTTGTCTGTATAGTATGTGTGTGAATGTGTATGATGTACACCAGATGTAATTTTAGAGTGCAGTACAATATGTGGCAATTGTGAGAGTAGATTGGTCTTTTAATAGGGAAAGATACACTTCCAATACATGTAGCTGCACTGTCAGGATTGTATTGAAAATATCCTCTTATGATTTTGAAATGTATGTAAGGTACAACTGTCAGAAAGCGTATAGCCTTGTCATTTTGGGGGTATGTGTGTGTTAGTGTGTATGTGCCTGCTTTGCTCGCATTCTTGGGCATAACCTTCATCCAGATACCTAGCCATGGATGCTGATATTGAACGCTATCAAAGGCTGTGTTCCTCGTACTAAATACTGTAAAACACAATATTTTCGCGGCATGAAATTTTCGCGAATTGGAGCCAATCGCCTTTTTCGCGGCATGAAATTTTCGCGGCATGAAATTTTCGCGAGTTGCCTCTAACATTCAATGCGTATAGTGCAGACAAGAACTTTCATGTGCATTTTAATTTCACGAATCTTGGCTCTCACAAAATTAAAATGCATGCAAACATTTCTCGTTTTACAGTAGTAGATATCCACCATGTATGGGAGTGTATGTCTGTTTGCCTGCTCTGCATGAGAGTTTGTGTATCATTACTTTACACTTTTGCATGTCATTGAAAATTATATCCACTCTCTCTACTCTGATGCCTTCCTTTAATTGAAAAAACAAAAACAAAATCCAAATCTAAGAACTCAAATTGATAGATAAATGGTTTAATGAATGAAAAGGTGAAAGAGAACAGCAATTTCATGGTCGCATACACTGTGCATAATATCTTCCACGTGAAGATGATAAAAAACGCAACCACCCCCGTCACTTCCCGGGCTATTCAAAAAAATTGTACTGGAGTAGCGCCCACATTTGTTTTATCAGCTACCACAGAGGTTGGGGGGAGATATCGCACCCGATTCAATCATTTCATTTCCTGAGTGTTTCCTGTTGTGGAGTTTTGATGCAAGCGATTTTCTTTGTCTTTCCTTTAAATTGTTTCTTCATTCACGCTGGTTTCCGTTTTTCTTGCTGGAGTGATACGGACATGCCAATGCATCAACCGCAGACAGCGGTTATGACATGGATTGTATTTCTGATTTAATATGAAACTGGGTACAGCCAGTGCGGTTGCATGAATTCCAACTTGGGTAATGTGAAGGCATTTAACACATACAAATTGTACAGATGCAGCGAGAAAACTCTGTGAATGGTGTCACTTGATAGTGTGGTTAAAAATGTTCCAGTGGCAAAAGTGTTTGTGTAATGTTTTGTTTTGTTCTGCTTTTTTTTTTTTTGGGGGGGGGGTATTGGGGGGTTAGTGTCAGTTGTAACACTAGGCCAGTGAGATTTTAGATATCAACTATTTTTTTCTTCTTTGTCATAAAGTAATGAGTAGATTGGAGAAAGCTGTCAGCGAAATTTGCTCAATATTCTCTTTCTTTCTCTCTCTCTCTCTCTCTCTCTCTCTCTCTCTCTATCTATCTATCTATCTATCTATCTATAGATATATATCTCAAATATATGATTATACATGTACATGTATGCAATTTTGCAAAATTTTGCTTTGTCAACTTTGTTCTTTTTGTTTTGTTTCTGGGTATAGATGCAGTTTCTAACATAATTGTGCAGAGATTTTTGTCAATATAGAAGCTGTGTTTTGGGGTGTACGATATCACAAGTTGAATAATTCTCCTATATATTACAGAGCCATGCAAGCTGTGTACCTGTAAAAGTGTAAGTCTCCAGACAAGAAAAGTGAATTGGCTTTCAATTGCAATTCAAGGACACTTTGATGTTTACCCTAGATTTGGAATGCAGGGATGAAATAACAACCGTGGTATTTCTGTTTTGTCAGCACCCAGTTTCTTGCAAAATATGACACGTTCAACATGAAGACTGAAGTTGTAAATTAATTTTTATGTGTGTAGTATGTTTGATGTGTAATGTATGTATGCCACCTGATATGTGAGCATGAATCCGGATGTGCTTAATATTTTCGGGTGTGGTTGAATTCGCAATCCAGAACCATAGTGACGTGGTGAGAAATATTACTCACAGTAAAAGTGGAAGTTTTCGCGGTGTTGAAATTTTCATGCATTTGGTGCAACCAGAAACTAGCGCGAAAATAAAAGCACACAAATATTTTTGCTTAATTGCCGTATGTTTCAGTAGCTGATGTCATGATTCCGTGGAATTAAAAACACGCAAAACTCTTCCTACCTGGTCGAGCGCAAAAAATAAGTGGCGCGAAAATATCCAATTTTACAGTGTATTATCCCTGTTGAAGGGAAATTCTCGTGATCTGACACACTAGGAGATGACTTGCATTTTTGTCGAGCCCTCCGGAGGTGAGGGGAGACTAAGGGATCGCCTGCGGCGTCTGTCTGTCCGTCGTCCGTCCGTCCATCGTCCGTCCGTAACGCTACAAAAACTTGAATAACTCTCTACTGAGGACTTCAATTTCAATCAAACTTGTAGAGAAGAGTGGTTATACAAAGTTACACATTTTGCCAAACATGAAGGTCACCTCAAGGTCAGAGGTCACAGGCAGGGGTCAACAAACTTTTAGGTCCCAATGTTAGGTTTTTACGGCGCGTTTTGATTATGGCTCAAAACTTTTGATTCATATGTCTGTTTGTGACCAAACTTGGATGGTAGATGTCCCTTGGGGAGTTGAAGGTCACCACAAGGTCAAAGCTCACAGACAGGGGTCAATGAACTTCCGGAGTTACACGTAGAAAAACATTAATTTCTTCTACACGAATGGGCGAGACACGTGCATTTTGGCACTTGCCGTGTTAAAAGTGACAGTATTTTCGTGAGTCGTTAATTTCTCAAAAGTCAGTCAACTTGTGAAATTTGCACTGATAGAAACGGCATGAAACATATGCGATATGCAGTATGTGCATTTGCATGTATGTGTGTGTGTGTGTGTGTGTGTGTGTGTGTGTGTTTGTATGTGTATGAGCACATGTTAGTGTTTCATAGTACATAGCAATAACACACTACGATACATTTAGAGTCATGTAATCTGCAAATTTTTTACTGAAGTGCATAAACTCAGCCTGCTTCACTTCCTTTCCAGGGTTTGAAGTCATTGTTTTGATCTTGATTGCACGGATAATGGGATATAGATCACCAGTCAGTCGTATTGTACATATCCCCAACAAGTGGAGGGGATGTGAAAATTGATTAGTTTCAAGTTGTTTTCTTATCTGTGCAACTACAAAATAAGTCAAAAGGTGTAATCTGTTTGTTGTGTGCAGCTTTGCAATAGAAAATACTGTGCATTTTAGAGAAGCAAGTTTATCTTTATTTGCACTTCCGCTGTCATACAAGGGTTTTGCTTTTGACCTTGCAGAAATTGCATGTTTTGTTTCAGAACAACTTTTACAGCAATGAAAAAAAGAATAGGAAAGTCAAGACCCATAGAGCATTTCGACATGACTTGTTCTATACCAGGTCATCCTTCTTGGCAATGATTAAACAAAATAAACTGAAACAGAATGGGAAAAGACAATGAGGATGAATGAATACCAATCCATGGCATATGATATGCTTCCTTCTGACTCTGGCTATTCAGAGATGGCCTACTAATCGTGTGAACTTGACATACTGAGGACATTAATCTCTTTGTTCTCATTCAGGAAATGGCATATCAAAAGTCCTTTTGCTTGGCAACGCAGACCGAAGGATTAGTTTCACTCTCAACTTGTACTATGTATTTGATTGCTATCACAGCCTCTTAAAGTGTTGCTTTGAATCTCACCCACTAGTTTACTGGCCAGCAAAATGTTAAAGGGATCGTATAGTTTTGGTTGAAACCTAACTTCTCTATTCTATTTTTTTTTTGAGATAATGAAAAATTTCTTATGAAATATGAAAGAGCATGTCATTCCAAGAGGAATCCAATGTTTATTTGATGAAAATTGTTTTTGAAATGGCTGAGATATTGAAACTTACGATATCGCTCTGTTTCACTTTGTTTTTGTCTCACCCATTCCCAAACCAATTTTTGTCAAATAAACTTTGAATTCCTCTTAAAATGGTATCCTCTCTGTACTATTTCATACAGGTGGTTTCTTGGTATCTCGCAACAAGTTAAAAGCCCAATCCTCATCTCCACCAATAGTGTACCATTCCTTTAAATCTATATAACTGCTCATGTGACAGTCAGTGAAAGTATTAATGAAGGGAAATTTCTGTCTGTCTGTCTGTCTGTCTGTCTGTCTGTCTCTATTTCTCACTTTCTTTCTCTTGTGGGTTTTCCCTCCTCTTTCCGAGTAGTCAACATTTTGTTTGTCATTCCTTAATTTCTTTCAAACACTGTAAAAGTGGGAATTTTTGCGGTGTTGAAATTTCCGCTCATTTCTCGCGACCAGAAATCAGCACGAAAATGAAAGCTGGGGAATATTCTTACTTGCCATATGTTCCAGTAGTTGATGTCTTGATTCCATGGAATTAAAAACATGCGTAACTCATCTTACCAGGCCGATCGCGAAAAATTAGTCGCGCAAAATATCCACTTTTACAGTACAGCATGTCTTTCTATATATATGAGGATACAGGAAAAGACAAAGAAGAAATTTGAGGATAAGAAACAAGAAGAAGGATGAAAAGAAGAAGATGATGAAGGGAAGAGAAGGCAGGAAATAAGCGAGGAAAATAAAAAGGAGGAGAAGGAAGAGGGGAAAGAAAAATTAGAGTGAGTAGAAGTAGATTAGGATGAGAATAAAGGAAGAGAAAAGAATAAATAGGGAATAGGAAACAAAAAGAAGGATATGTAAAAGAAGGTAGAGGATGAAGGGAATGGAAGGCAGGAAATGGTGGAAGATAATGAAAAGGAGGAGAAGAAAGAAGAAAAAGATAGTAGGAGATGATGATGAAGAAGAGTATGTAGCAAGCTGAATTAGTGATCATAAATTAAATGCAGTGACATGACATATCAGCTATATGAGTCATCATCATTAGAGGCTTTGAGCCTATTTGTGTTCACGATCTACGACCCCCACAGCATCATGCGTCTCTTGACTTGCAAATGGGGCGCTGCTGTACCCCACCCCACCCGTCCTGCCTCCGGAGCTAGTGCATCGTCGGAATTTCTGGTGTGACTCATGAATGCCCTTGTGCAGACAACACCTTTGTGAATTAAGCCGCTAATCTCGATCACTGCTCATCGCAACACAATAGCAGTCATTCTGTGTACCAACCCACACACACACACACACACACACACACACAAATTCTTGCACACACTAACAAACAGGCACATAAAAACAAATAGGCACACACACACACACACACACACATTAAACAATCACACACATGCACATATCTTGTTTCATGTTTAGCATTTTACTGGATACATATCCATCCTTTTCTTTCTTAGCAATTCACAATTTTTTTTTCTAAGCTAGTCGTATACTATGAATCAGAGTCCTTGGATCTTTGTTACTTAATGTACACAAGAACAACTGAGTAATGCATTAAAGGTTTTGCTTCCAATTAGATTGATGCATGTGCCAATCATTAAATATCATAGTAATGGAATATTTCTTCTTTCCCTGCACATTCTTTGTATGTTTATTTAGCAGTTGTTTCTTTGCCTTTGGGTCCACATGCATTTGGACTCGAGAAAATAGGTTTTTATTCCAGTGTTGACTCTATGATCCCCCACTGTACTCCTATGGAGAGACCGAGTGTTCTAGTAGATATGTGACTGTGAATGCAACAAGTTGTATGATTCTGTTATTGTTGTTGTTGTTGCACTGTGTCATATATATGACTGTGAATGCAACATGTTGCATGATTCTGTTGTTGTTGTTATTGCACTGTGTCATATATATGACTGTGAATGCAACATGTTGTATGATTGTGTTGTTGCACTGTGTCATAAAATAGAGTAACGACAACTCCCAACGCAAAATGTTTCATTGTCGAAAGTGATCACAAATGTTGCAAATCCTGATGGCAAACATCACATCACAATCAAATTATGAATATTATTATTAACCTGACCAAACATTGAAAATTTTTATTTGAATGCAAACCCCAGACATTACCCTAACATATAAAGCTCTCAACTCCGTTTCCACTTGAATGCGTGCAGGGGAAGGAAGCGATGGAGACGACTACCTAGCTGTCGGCATCCAAGATGGCTACGTCTGGTTTCACTTTGATGTTGGGTCAGGTAAGAAAAGTCCTCTACTATGAAAATTGGCTTCTTCCTACTCACATCCTGCTGGAGGAAAAAGAAAAAAATGGGAGATATTGAATTAAATCAAAACTTACCATCGATTACAGCTTTAATTCCTCCTTCATTTTTGCATTTTTGAACGTGTGATTGTCCCATGCACAAAGACTGTAGGTGCTTGGTTTGTTATAAACAGCTCTGATTTAAATGGATTTGCTTCATTGATTCATCTGTGTGTATTGTCATATTCATATCATCTATTAATTAAGTTTTTGGATCACAAGGAATGCAGTCGTTTCTTATTTCCTTCAGCAGTGCAAGAGAGTCAAAGGTATACATGTACGTACATGTTGTAGAACTAACAGTGTGGCTACAATAGAAGCAGTGCTTTATGCATTACAGACATATGGCAATTATTAACCCCTGTAGAATATGTTTACACATTCCAAGGGATTTGATTGAGAGAAGGAAGCAAAAGAAAGGAAAGAGAAGGAGAACTGCTCTTATTCAGTCTAAGGGATAGGATGCAGGGAAGGAATGAATCACACCTGCATTGTCAACTTAACAGCACCAAGTGTTTTTCTATTGTGATGTCACAACATTCCTCAAGCAGAGGACAATAAGTTATAAATGTACATTTCTCTTGCCTTGAAGAAATTGCTTGAGGTATGCAACAGTCATACCCCACAGTATACAATGCATTGTTTCCTATTATCAATGACATGCCGTTTGTGTATCCCATCGCAAAATGATTGTGTAAACATGCACACAATATTTTGTACGCACACATTATGGTGCGATGGCGTGATGTCCCTTACACCCAGGGTCCGGAAGCTCGATCTTAGGTTGTAGATGCTGTCTGATGCTGTTACGTCATATATCCTTATTTTTCAGCATATATGACAATAGTAAATTTGGGCCAGAGAAAGCTAAATTTTGAGCCAGAGAAAATATGTTTGTAGTGGGAGACACACAGCTAGAGCAGGAAGAATTCAGATTCAAAGCGGCAGAGAGGGAGATTTTGAGAAAATGGCCTCAAGACGGGAGATCTCCCACCAAAAGCGGGAAAGTTGTAGTTTCTGGAAAAGGTCAAGAGATGTGCAGCAGTACAAATTTGCTTTGAGCTTTCAACATTATTTCTTATTGTCATCACCACAAAGAAAGCCGTCTATCCAAGGCTGTGAATATATGACAATTGAAAGGAACCTGTGATATGAAAAATTAATTGGACTAACATTCATTAATGCCATAGAATTCATCTCATGAATAGAAGAATATAATATGATATTGGTATTCAAATATTTGATTGTTTTGTGGTATTGTGTCATGTTCAATATATTCCTCTCCTCTGATTAATTGAGACCATCTCAATAAAGACCCTAAATATCATGAAGTATGGATGATCTTGTCTGCTGGGAAAATTTTGCAATAATGCAGCCTGAATTATTGGCAAGACGCCAGCACTGCTCTGTCAATCAGCAGTGAAGAAGTCAAAGATTCATGTTTTTACAATTATTGTCTAAAGATGAGATTCCCATCTATTTTCTTTTTTTCTCTCTCTCTCTATCTCATGAGGCCGTACAGCCTGAAGCCTTGTTTGAATGCAACGAAGCGAGATTGCAATTAGAGTTTTTCGCCTGGATGCCAAAATGTCATTAGTGCCGAAAGCGTGAAGCTATTACGGAGATTCGTTCTTTTTCAAGCAGTATACTGGCTATGTGCAGCGCAAAATGCATGTCAGTCATTACTTATGCATGCTGTGTGGGGGAATCATAAGTACATTCAGGTACAGAAGTGTTTTGTAGTGCTGTAGTAATTAACCAAGCTCTCCTAAAAATGTCTCGGATGTCTCTGACAGTAATTAAGATAGATTAGAATGACAAGAGCTACCCCTCCCGCCCTCCCTCCTGTTGCAAATGTATGTCTCCGCTTTAAGTTATTTAAGACATCTGAGAGGTAGCAAACAGATAACTCATCAGTAGTTTTTGGTGTGCTTTTTTTTGGGAGGGGAGTGAGGGGGCAGTTAATGAGAAATTAGAATTGATTATCTTCCACTGAGAGACTTTTTTTTTAATTATGAAACACATTTCAAAAGCTACCTAACATTATTCTGAGGTATGAATTTATAATCTGTTATTATTAAGTGAATGACAAAGTCCACTTTCATAGCATTCATCACTTGATGGCCTTGAAGCTTGACAGTCCTTGTCTTCGTTTCTCTGCCTCCCTTCCCCCCCCCCCCCCCCCAAAAATAGGTGAGGGGGTGCTGAGGACGCCTCAGCCGATCGACCTTGGCCTGCCCTTTCACACCCTGCAGATAGGACGGCACAGGAGAGACGGATGGATGAAGGTATGAGGGTCGATGATACCATGGTGATGATAACATCTGACCTGATGATGACTACCATTGGTTGAAAGTGGGGAGAAAGAGGATTAAGATGACAATGAATATTGTGATGAGGATGATGGAAATGATTTAACATCGATTGGTATGGTGATGATGATGGTGATGATGATGATGATGATGATGTTGATGATTGTGATGTTGATGATGAAGATGATGATGATGATTGTGATGTTGATGATGAAGATGATGATGATGATGATGATTATGATGATGTTGATGTTGATGATGTTGATGATGAAGATGATGATGATGTTGATGATGATGATGTTGATGTTGATGATGATGATGATGTTGATGATGATGATGAGGATGATCATGATCATGATGATAAGGATGGTGATGATGGAGAAGATGATGATGATGCTGATGTTGATGATGATGAGGATGATGATCGTGATGATGATAAGGATGGTGATGATGGAGAAGATGATGAAGAAGATAACAACAGTGATGATGGTGGTGATGATAATGAGAATGAAGGTGATGATGATGAGGAGGAAGAGGAGCAGCAGCAGAAGAAAGAAGATGTTGAAGATGATGAAGAAGATGACAGTGATGATGATTGTGATGATGAAGATGATGAGGATGAAGGGGATGTGGAGGAGTAGAGTGAAGATGATGATAATGAAGAAGATGACAACATTGATGATGATGATGGTGATGATGATGTGGAGGAGGAGCAGGTAGAGGAAGATGACTGTGATGATGAAGATGTCTCTCTGTCCAACAGGAATTTCATTGGGTCACAATTGAGATAAAAAGGGATTAGGTAGTCTCTGTTCATTGGTGATTAGTTTCTAGACGACTGTGCCATTTGGTGGAAACAGGTGTGCAAGTTGATAAACAAAGCGTATTAAGGAATCAACTTTAGATAAACAGTGACAATGGTGTAGATGATGCTGATGATGATATTAGATGGTAATGACAGCAATAATTTATATGTGACCATGCATCACATAACCAACAAAATACTCTTTACACACTCATCACTTTGAACTCTAATAACTTTTAAAAAGATTATGCTACTGCTTCAAAAGTTGGTATTAGTCATGTGACATGCCCAGAATGTGTTAATAGAGCATGATCAGTTTCAGCTTAATCTGATAATACCTTCATTCTTTTATGCTGCTGAGTTTCACATCCTGCTTTTTTGTTGGTTTTTAGGGGTTTTTTTATGCCTCCGCCACGAAATGTCGCCGGAGGCATTATGTTTTCGGGTTGTCTGTCCATCCGTCCGTCCTTCAGTCCGTCTGTCCATCCTTCCATCGTCCGTCTGCCCGTAATCAATTTTGTGGACAGCGTATCCAAAAAACTGTAAGAGGTATCCTAATGAAACTTGGCATGTATATGTATGAGTGAGCAAAGTTGTGCCTATCAACTTTTGGGTGCACATGCTCAAGGTCAAAGGTCAAAAGGTCAAGGTCAAATGCTCGATTTTTCACTCTTTCCCCCATATCTATGCAATGCATGAAGATAATTTCTTGAAACTTAGTGTATACATGAACTACCAAAGAAAGATTCTCCAGAGAGAGTTTCAGGTTGTGAGGTCAAAGTTCAAAGGTCAAGTGAAATGTCAAAATTTGACCTTTTTCTCCATATCTCACAAATGGTTGAAGGTATCTTCATGGAACTTAGTACATATGCATGTACTGACTGACAGTGATTATCTAGGGATTCTAGGGGTCATGGGTCAAAGGTCTGGGGTCAAAGGTCAGGGTCAACTCTTCAAAATTTCACTATTTCCCTCTTAAATCAGTGCCTGCAGGATTATTCGTTAAACTTAGTGTATGCATGTATTACCCAATAAAGATTCTCTTGGAAGTTTCTTGCCAAAAGGTCAATGGTCAAAAGGTCAAGTGAAAATGCTTAATTTCACTTCGTTCTTAAACTTATAAAAGGGTCAAAAGTCAAGTAAAAATCCTCAAATCCCCAAATACCTGCACTCTTAGACAATATAGCCATTTATCCAATTCAACCTAGTTCAAGGAAAATGAACATGCAACACATTGGTGACAAACCTGTCATTGTGGATTTAATATTTTGTTGATTATGTGAAACTGTCATCATACATTGTCAAGACATTGTACTATAGACCTATTAAGAGAACCATGCATTATGGCGGAGGCATACCAGTCGCCATAGCGACCTTTCTAGTTTGTTTTTTGTTTTTGTTTTTTGTCCCTTTCATTGCACAGCTAGCAAGGCTTGGTCAGATTAAGCCCTTGAATAGACCCTACACTTTCGAGGCTCTTCTCTCAGTAAACACTTTTCAAGAGTATGTGTTTTCTTTTTAATATTTACTAGATAGGTTAGGAGAGTCCATTTGAAGTGAGTGATGCATCATTTTAAAGCTTAAAATCTGCTCTCTCAGAATCTTTCCTTAAATAAAAATCCATGTTTGGCAACTTTTTGTTGGTTTTGGGGTGCAGGGTCACATTTGCGGTTGTTATATTCGATAATCTTGATTCAGACAGAGCTCAAAAGTGGTAAGGTCCTAGCTTCAAGTGATGTTACAACTCAATGAAGCCAAGACAAAAATTGACAATCTTTCATGCCTTTGTTTAGACTAAAAGAATAGTAGCTCCACATTTTCACCAGTCATAGTCTTCTTATGGCAGAATGACTCATATGAGAGTGAACAAAGACAGTATTTGCAGCTGATCCTTGTCAGTTTGGCAAGAATGATGCATCTATGCAAACTACCCTAGAACAAAGACAAAATTTTGAAACACACACAAGCTTATTGCAGCTGCAGTCATTGGTGTAGCTGTTACACTCTTCCCTAACACGATGTACTGACTTCTTCTTGTGTAGCTGGACAGCCAGGTCAACATCAGTGCCGTTACTCAAGGTGCCCTCATTGGCCTCAACACTTATCGTGACCTGTATGTTGGCGGTCACGACACAATGGAAATCCACTTCCTACCAGATGTGGTGGACTACGACGACAGCTTCAAAGGTGAGGAAACTGTGATGCCCATGGGTGTGAATGATAAGGGAAGCACTGCTGTTATGTAATCAAAGCCTGGAAGAAAAAAACAAAAACCAACACACCAATATTCTCTGTAGTCCATGACTAAGTGAGGAAGTTGGAATGCTCCAAGGCTACTAAAACAACAAAAGCATTGACCACAAATTTGAATAAAGAAGACCATTGCTCCTGTTCACCATGAGGTGACATGGGAGGCATCTACAATTAGTATCATGCTATTCTATGCTTAAAGAGAAACAATATATTCCTATGTATCCTTTTAAATAGGGAAAAACATATTAGGAAGTAAATGAAGATGTTTTTTCATATATTTTTGTCAAAGTTCATTCCCCTCATTTCCTTTTCTTCACTTGCCAGGTTGCATTTATGATCTGGAGATAAACTCGGGGCTGTATGGGTCTTTTGTCGCTCCTGGCAACCCCCCGGGCCGTGTGGATGCCGGTCTCAATGTCGGTCAGTGCGGCCATTCGGAGTGCACCCTCAATGAGTGTCAGAACGGAGCAGAGTGCGTCGATCTCGGAGCATCATACATGTGAGAAAGTGTACCTGTACTTTTAAGAGAGCAAGTGGCAGCAGTTAGTTGGAGTAGCATCTCTGGCATCGTGTATGGAAGAATAAAAATTATATTCCCAAGTCCTATCACAGTACTCCAATGTGACCTTGCACTATTTCCATGAGCTGGAATGAAATCGCTTTAAATAAGAATGTTGATTCTCGAATATAGTTAGAACGTATGACTAGAAAGTGGTTTAAATCAGAACCATGGTTTTAGATTTAGGTCATGGACTAGAATAAGTGAGAAGTAGGCGTACCTTTCACATGCCCGGTTCAGCATGCGATTATTGTTGGATGCGTTGGTACACGCAAACTGTCACGCACAGTCATGCAGAAGAAATTTCCTTAAAACATGGCCAAGATTCAAACCACCAATGCGAATTTGGGCCAGAATTTTAAATTGCGCAGTGATAAAGATTCTGTCATGTATTCATTGAAGTGTTAAACAAAAGAATGTTGATCAGTTCATCAATGTCCATCCATTCATTAGGACATCTTATTCCTTTCTGTACTCAGCTGTAACTGCACCGATGGCTGGAAGGGCGCCCTCTGTGCCGATGTGGTCACGGTGTGCGACGCTGAGCACCCCGATCCCCACGCGTGTCCAGAAGGGTCCGTCTGCACGCCCCTTCCCGTCGGCTACCAGTGCCACTGCCCCCTCGGGAGAACGGGAGCTCTTTGCGATGAAGGTGCGTAGGGATGCGAGATGGCGGAGAAGATACCCATCATAGGCCGTATTAAAGTCACATGACAAGCCTGTAAAGGAAAATGCGAGCCCACATTCAAATTGAGCAAATGTCAAAGAAAATAAAGAATAGAATATCTTTCTTTCTCATGCCTTCCCAAACATGATATTTGTCATGTTAACATTTGCGCATTTGATGAAGTGATGATGTAATAGCATCAAAGATATTTTTTTTTCTTTCAGTAGGTTAGACTGCAACACTTCCCCTTCTAAAAAATCATTGTATAATCATTAAATCTCATCGAAGTTAGCTATATTTTTTCAGCCAGGATTTCTAATTAGCGCCCTCTAGCTGTATGAGGAAATCTAGGTAGCGTAACGTAGCAGTATGATATATGTGAACAGTCATCAAATAAGTTGCCGACTTTCCTGTAGGTTGTAATGGAGTGAGAAGACCCCTTCACGATTGTATGTTTACCGGTATATACGTAGCAGCTACCTACGAAATATGCCGTAGTAGTCCTTTATCTGCAGTTCTGACAAATGGAATTGTATTATCTAGATTGGAAGAGTTTCATCGTAAAATGTTTAACTTCATTCTTGTCAGTTTTAGATATTTACAATTGAGCCCGCTAAAAATACAGAAAATAGGAAAGAGTATGGGTTATTTCTTTTTATCATAACTGCAAAAGTATTCCTTGTAATGCGACAAGTGAGGTAGCATTTGAAAGGTTTTATTTTACTCTGTCTGTTGGTGGACTAAAGTGTTCAAAAATCATGCTAAACCCATTTTCACTTGTTTGTTAAAGGGGATGGCTAGTAACTGATCAGTGGGAATCAGTGGGAATGCTGGAGGATGATTGTTCCAATCCATGTGGGATTCATTTAAGAATACGCTGTACAATGTATTGTTGTGTGAAAATTATTTGCTCCAGAATGGTCTCATATTCAAGTATGGTGCAGTTTAATGTTTCCAGGTTAGCGTGCCTGCTCAGTGACGGGGCATTAATCTGCACAATACTTGAATATGAGACTGTTCTGAAGCAAATTTTCACACAAAAGTAGATATATAATGTACTCTTAAATGAATCCCACAAGGATTGGAACTATCATCCCTCAGCATTCCCACTGATTCCCACTGATTCTATTACTAGCCATCCCCTTTAGATCATGTATTGTAGTGTTATTTCAGTATTTTCCCCTTTTTTCCTTCTTCTTCTTACTTACAACAGATATTGTGATCAGTGACCCATTATTTGAGGGGACTCTCAGTTACATGTCTTTCGCCAGGACTACCAACCTGCGATTTGAAACGAGCGTCTTGATCGAGTTTCGCCCCCTTTCTGACTCTGGCCTCCTCTTCTACGTTGCGAGCCGGCTCGTTCCACACGCAGGCGACTTCTTCGCCGTATCTCTGACCCAGGGTTTTGTGGAGTTGCGGTATTCTCTCGGTGAGTTGTCTTCGTTTTGAGGGTTTTTGGGGTACCGGTATTTGGTACTTGATACTTGGTAGTGATCCTCCAAAAGACCCCAAGCGGAGTTTAAGCTGGAGGTGGCAGCAGAGGGAGGATGCAATTTGGGAGAATATGTTTTGAAGCAGCAGGTGGCTGAGTTAACTTGAGAGATTACACTTCAGTATTTTTTTTTTTCGGGAGAGGGGGGAGGAGGTGATTTCTTGGGATGCAGTGTAACCTTAATCATATCTAGAAGAACTAACAAAATGCTTTACCTTCACGTCTGTGAAAAATTTCTTTTCAGATTGATAGCTTGATAGAGCGAGGGATTAAATAGATTTATTGGAAGAAAACACTGGAGCAGCAAAAAGCCAACATTGCAACGTCTTTTACAAATGAACATGGCATAAATTTGATACAAAATGTGATAGTTTGGACATGCAGACATTATTCTTTACTCATACATCAGGTCACAGCTGCTGCATAAAAAAGATGTAAATAAATACAGATGATCATATTTTTGCCAAAAGTTTTTTAGAATTTCTCTCTCTGCTATATCCAACTTCTCTAAAAACCTCCCTTCATAAACATGTAACAGGCTGTTCATGCACATTTCTAGGCATACAGTTTATAAGTTCTTTAAGATTTAAGAATAATATCATATGCATGCAGTCCAGTATGCGTTAAGTTATGAAAAGAATTTTGCCTAAACAGTACTGTAAAAGTGGAAATTTTCGCGGTGTTGAAATTTTCACGCATTTCGCGCAATCCAAAACTAGCGCGAAAATAAAAGCACGCGAATATTTTTGCTTGCTATATGTTCCTGTGCGTGATGTCTTGATTCCGCGGAATTAAAAACACGCGAAACTCTTCTGACCCAGCAATGCGCGAAAAATTAGTCGCGCGAAAATATCCACTTTTACAGTAATCTGAAACATGTTGCACCAGTAACACTTTAAGATCACTTGAATATTGCACTGCATGTATCATACCTATTAAAAGCATTGTGATCAAGTATTGTCAAGCAAGAAATTTTTGCAAATTGAAGCCGATGGCCTTTTTTCGTGGCTTGAAATTTTGGGACATTGCCACTACGGCATTCAATGCATACAGTGTAGACAAAAACTTTCACATGCTTTTAATTTTACAAATCTTGGCTCTTGCGAAATTAGCACAATTAAAATGCATGCTGACATTCCTGGTTCCACAGTAGCCGTCAAAGGCCTTGTCTAGTCTCAGGGGCCCAAAATAGTCTTACATGTGGCTCTCACATCTGTTGTCTCTTTTCCATAATCCTTTCCCTAGATAGTTTCTTTCTTTCTTTGGAATATCACTTGTGGAACTGGGTAGCGTGTATGGATGGCCAAATTATAATAAATTGATTGTCAAAATCCCAGGTCAAAGGTTGGGAGTCACATGACCAAGGGTCAGAGGTCATGAGTGAAGTTTTCCAGCAGTCATTTTAAATAGTATTTTAAAGGAAGTCAATGATAGTATGTACAAGGATAGCCCCTCATAAACTAATTCACTTGTTCACTTTTGATCCAGCCCCCTCCCCCCCCCCCCCCCCAAAAAAAAAAGATCATATGAAGATTATAGGTCAGGGTCGAATTCAAAAGTCTTTTAATTTCTGCCATGACCCCAAAATATTTGACATAATTCAATCAAACTTTGTACCATCATAGACTATGACAGGACAATGCAAACTGCTAATCTAATTTTGGGGAAAGGGTGGGAGGGTCAGCAGTGAAGATCAGTTTCTCAAATGTTGCAATAAACTCCTAAACTTGAAAAGCAACAAACTGATAACATTTGTGTCACAGTGATATATATAGAGGGCTCAAAATCAAAAAGTCAAAGTTTGTTTTGATGTCAAAGACTGCCTTGAGAGTAGATTGATATTCATTTCGTTTTGATGAGCGGAAAACTCTGGAATGTGGCTTAACAATGCATTGTCCCATGTAGTACAGAGTGTTTATTTGCAAAACATTTCTGTAATTGCAGTAAGTCTTGGTAAGAATAGACAGACTTAGTAACTCTGAGAATGTTCTTTTAAATTTTTTTTTAAAAATGTTTTCGGGCATCTCTGAAATTGTCCATGTCACTGATGCAGATGGACTGGGAGACCCTGCCATTCTGCGCACCACCGGCAGAGTGGACGTTTCGTCCAACACATGGTATACTGTCGAGGTGAGCCGGGTCAACCAGAACGCAATCCTCCAATTTGGATCCGAGCAGCTCTTCCGCCGCACTGCCGGCAACCTCGTCTCCCTGGACGTCGGTACCGACCTCTTCGTCGGCGGGACGCCCCGCCTCGATGATGTCCATCCCCTGGCAGTGGACGGCGGGGTGGTGACGAGCTTTCACGGCTGCGTGCGGCGTGCAGTGGTGAACGGCCGCGAGCTCGAGCTGACCGTCGACGGGGCGGTGGAGGGCCTGGGCATCGCTGACTGTGATGGCACCGGCTGTGGCTACAGCGTCTGCAAGAATGGTGGCACCTGTTCGCCCGTAGAGGGCAGCTCACAAGACTTCACCTGTCAGTGTCTCAACGTAAGTGCCTTCAGTTTTGACTTAGGTTCCGCAAGTGGTGATTGTTATTCTGTACACCTGTCATTGACCCTTGACCCTTGAGAGCTCTGAAAGCCCTCTACTGTAATGAGCAGATGGTTTTTGTGTGTTTAGTGTGTTTTTGAAGCGAGGACAAAGAACAGTCTATTCTTTTGCATAGGATTTCCTCCCAATGCGTAATTCAAAGAGTTCATGTCCGAGAAAGCTGATTTGTGCAAACAAAATTTAATCTGCACAATAATACCAGAGGCATTTGAACAACTGCATCAAGATATAGGCCGTATGACTTTTCACGAAATTTGCATTGTGACCTACATGAATGTGTCTGAACCTGCCTCTGGAATGGAGGATGTGCATTGACGAAAATGAAATAAAGGCACGAATGAATAAGATATGATGTGTACCCATGTAAAGGATTTTGTGTTAGTGCAAATACTTTCACGGCAAACACCTAGATAGTGGCGTTTATGTCACACATGCGCTGAGTACACCACACTCTTTGCAGTGAAGTAAGGTTTTCATTCTTTATTTCTTATCATATTTTCTCCCTCCCCCTTTCCCCTCCCCCTTCAGCCTTACACAGGCACGCGGTGCGAGGATTCTGTCTACTGCGTCAACCACCGATGCGAGAACGGCGCCCTCTGTCTGCCCGACGAGGATGCGGCAAACTACAGCTGCGGCTGTCCGCTCGGCTTCCAGGGCGTGTTCTGTGAAGAAGGTACGTCGCGTATTGCGCCGTCCGCTTGCAAAATTTACGTGCAGTCTTAGTTAATTCTCAACAGTTTCTTTAATATGCTTTCTAAAGTGTGTCAAATGCTTATAAAAAGTGTAAGAAAACGCATAAGTATTAAGCTTTCCAATAATGTATGAAAGGTCAGTGATACTAAATCATAGAAATTGCGGTTAGTCTCATTCACTTTTTTTTCTCCTTTTACCTGCAAATTGCTGTGTGATCAGGTACAAGGACATAATAATATCCCAGATTGACCTATAGTATCTCAGATTGTGTCTGCTTGTTGATTTGATATTCGCAGCTTGACATCAACCTGCCACAGAATAAGTTTGCCTCGATTCTTCATCCTAGCTTTTAGTGGCTGGAATGGAAAGTGCAATAGAATTATCCTGTTTTCATTTGCCTTTTGACAGAAAATTTGTTCATGATGTACCGTCAGCTAACGTAACATTGGTCTCAAACATGAAAAAATAAAACAAAGTAACTAAGTAACCCTAAGTAGTCAATTTCTGTCCCAAGCTACTAGAAGCAGAATGAAAAGAACTGATCAATGCTGTTATGAAAAGCAATCTACTGGTAAATCTTTAGGATACATTCCCTGAATTGTTTTTAGGGGTGTTTTTTATGTCATTTTGCAATTTTGCTTTTAATTGTAGCTGTGAACATCACCAGTGCTCAGTTCTCGGGGTCAAGCTTCCTGTACATCCAGGACATGACCTACGACTCATCCAACAAGACGGAAACGTCGGTGTCGTTCAACTTCAGCACGTCGGCCAGTCAGGGCCTACTCCTCTGGATCGGGCAGCCAATCTCGGCGGGCGTGACCGACTATCTGGCGGTGGGCCTGGAGAATGGCCGCCTCAAGATAAGGTGAGACATTGCGGTCAGCCTTCTCCAGGGAGGTTTTTATTCCAACTTTGGGCAAAAATGTGATTTTCCCATCTTGAAATCGTGTTTTAATCTTAAACAAAAAAAGTTTACAACCAGTCCCCTGGAAATGTGAAGTAGATATACCCATTTGTGAACATGTGCATGATGAGTTTATTATTTTTCTTCGTACATTCCAATTGAAAACTGAATTCTCGCATTTCGCAGTCCATGCACCCTCATTCGGTTTAAATACGTTAGTCCATTTAGCGCGTTGCTTTTTGAGAGATTAGTCAACAACACCCCCCACCTGCGTATAACTAGCTAGGCTAGACAAATCCAGAAATGCATTTCCAGAGTAACCATGTGCTGTTTAGTTAAATATTTCTTCAAATGGTTGACTTTCATTCTGCAAAGCTCACTGCATCTGCCATATTTAAAACACCTGTTGTCAATGTATAGTTAGAGAACTCCAGTAGAAGTGTTATATCTTACTACCTTCAGTACATGTATAGTATGACCTCTCAATCGTTGACCCAAAAGTGGGAAAACAGGCCTTTCACAGTATGAACGTTGGTGGCGCACAATTGTGAAACGGGAGAATTGCATCTTGTACTAAACGTTCTGGCGTTCAAGACTGACAGCTCTAGTTTTGGCATTGTCATCTTGCCATGTTACTACTGTATGTCACCATATGGAGATTCCTAATTCCATCACTCGTATCTCGCTCTGTGCGTAGCATCAACCTTGGCCACGATTCCCATGGCGACGTGCAGCATCTTCTAGTGGTCTCGGATGGCTTGTGGCATGCAGTCACCATCGTGAGGTTGGTTCTCTCCACATTTATATGAAGAGTTTGTTTGCAAAAACCGATAAGTCCATATTTGCCAAATGGAGATATTTGTGATTAAAGGTCAAGAAAAATAAAGAGAATAATAAGAAATTTTTTGCTTCTCTTGACCATAACTTCAAAACTATACCTTTATATGTAGTGACCAATATATCATTTAAAAGGTATTATTTTGTACTTTATGACAGATATAGTATTTCAAAATCTTCAAAAATGGACTTATCGGTTTTTGCAAACAAACCCTTCATATATACCTCATTTGATGAATCCTCGATTCTGGTTGGTTGGAATCGGGGTCATAAATTCAACAATTACCTGCAGCCTTATAGTGCCCACATCGTCCCACAGTACTAGTGCTAAACCTCCCGATAAAGGACTAAACTGCCCTCTTTTGCAGATGTGTGTACATGTATTGTAAATGCTTGGCTTCAATAACACAAGAGGTGACCCTTGTCCAATGCAGTCACAACACAAACATCTATGGGAGCACCGGGGTCCTGTTTCATAAAATTTGTTATCAGAAACAACTGCCATATTTCTATAACAAATTTGCTCTCAGCCAATCAGATGCAAGGATTTCAGTAGCTTATAACAACTATTGTAACTTGTTATTGATCACAAATTTTATGAAATGAGGCCCTGTTGTGTGAACTGCTAGGAAGATCATGATTGACCAAATAACATTTCTTTCGATAATTTTATTCTGTGTGTGAAACAGTATGGACTGCTTTTATTCGGTTTGATATTTTTGCCCCTCGAGATCTCAACTCCATGATATGACCTTTGCAGCAAGTTCCTCTGATCATAGTGTGGAGTTGAGATCCCTCGGGTGGGGCATTGATATCAACTATGCCAAAAATGCAGGCCATATCTGTATACTATATCAATAATGATTGGATAGGTATTGATAACCTGCAAATGTATCTACATAGAGGAGAAGATCCATTATTTCATTTAGTTCACGCTACAGAAATTTGAAAAAGAGAAGGGATTTTATATGATTGGCTGCTGCGATGACTCAAAGGAGGGTGAATATCAATTCAGCTTGAGACTAGAATGTAAGACAAGTCATGACACACATTGTAAACCTGGAAACGATTACCTGGTATGCAGTGTTAGTGGTACTTGATGCTTCTTGTGTTTTGTTTGTCTGTCTGTCTGTTCGTAGGGTGGGCACCGATGTGAGATTATATGTAGATGACCAGCCACCGCTCGAGTCGGACATCGGAGGCACCTTCACTGATCTGGACACTGATGGACACTACTATCTTGGTGAGACTGGGTATTTTGTGATGAACAGGCTGTATGCTCTAGATGTGTTCGTCAGTGTGTGTGTATGTGTGTGTGTGTGTTTGTCCGTGAATTTGAGGTGAGCAGTTTCCATGCAAGTTTGCATCTTCCCTTTGTAATGTCTTGTTGTGACATAGCTATGAGTATCCCTGTATATCTATTCATTTATCTAGTATCTATCTGTTTATTTATCATCCATTTATTCATATTTCTCTGTCTATTTACAGGAGCACCCCCATTAAAATGAGGGTGCCAAGACTGCAATTTTGCCCCATTTTAACTGATACCTCGTGACAAATGTCCTGAAAAAAGATCAGCCAAATAATCATAATGGAAAATTGGAACTGCCAAATGTGTGTATCAATATATGTGTATATGTTTCTATACCCAATCTATCTGTCTATATTTCTTTCTATTAAGGTATTTACATGTTTGCCCAACTGTGTATCTCCTCTTTGTCACTATCTCTGTCTGGTCATGCGTCATTTGTCACTTTTTCATTTCATTAGCATGATTAGATTAACATTATGATATCTCTCTCATTCTAAGAGTACGGTACCTACATGGAAAGCTCATAATTTCATTGATGTTGTTCTGTAAGTCTGCACATTGATGTTTCGTGTATGGTGCCTGCACATGTGTTTCAGATCATGCAAACTCAGCGTGCGTTCATCTCGTGTCCTTGACAAACAATCTAAGCATTCCCTCTATTCTCTCTGGCCCAGGCGGTTTTGGACTGTCGACGGATGTCGCCGCGGCGACGGGAGCCCTGTACGAAGCTGGCTTCGTGGGCTGCATCCGCGATCTCGTCCTCGCGCCGGCCACGCCCAGGGTGGACTTTATGAGGGCGGACGATGCGCTGAACGTGCAATCCTGCGGTAGATGACGATGAAAGAAAACATCATCCGTGTAGTCTTCCAGAGGCTTTTTCAAGCATACACCAAGGGACATTCCAATACTTGAAGATGGCTGGGTTGGGGAAGACCAGTGGTAGTCCACTGGTGACCACTGATGGGCACGCATGGGATGGATGTTTCCAAAAGTTCCTGGAGAACCGCTCTCGTGTTCGATGTTGTTTTAGTAGTAGTTTGGTTTGTTAAAGAGTGATACTAAAACTCAGCGTTGCAATGCACGATTTTGCAGAGAATTGGGACCAGTAGTCTTTCATGATCCTATGCCAGTTAGGGGTTGGTATGTGTGTATGTTTGTTGAGGGCGTGTTTGTATGTGTGTGTGTGTGCTTGTGTAAGTGTGTGTGTGATTGCAATTGTTCAATTCCCACATGGCACAATGAAATTCAGTAGGTTGATATGTAAATCATGGCAGATTGCTCAAAGTAAATGATAAACAATGATTGTGAAATGAAGATGAAACGTCTGAACAGGAGAAACAAAATATCATGCTGGAAGATATTCCTGGGAAGAGTGTATTACCAGGGTTAAAAACTCCAACACAGTTTGGGAAGGGAGACATCAAGTAGACTGAGTATCAACCTGAATGGTTGGTTGGAGAATTTCCATGGATTTTTGTCATTTAAACTTGAAAAAAAAAGATTAAAAAAGCATGATTCTATTCAATTTTTTGGGCAAGTGTGAACAAATATGTAGATATAATTATTGAAATAGAGTGACTGTACTCCTTTTCAGACTTGACAAAAATCAAAACTAAGTTTGTGTGAGATTTGAATTTGTATTATCATGTCAGTACCAATTTTATCCATACCATTCTGGTCTGTCGGTTGTTTCATTTTTGTTTTTCCTGTCAATATTGCTTGGATTTTTTTTTTTTTTAAATCATTATCAATTTTATTCACAGTATCCAAGAAGAGTTAGAAAGATTGTCAATGTCTTGGGATCTTTCCCATTTTATTAAACTGCACCCTGGCTGGGGGAAAAAAAAGGTATCAGATTGAAATCATTTGACATTTATGGTCAAACCTTTGCTTGATCCTATTTTGGGATATTTTTATTCTACTTTTGTTTTTGTTTTGTTTTTTAATCCAGCGTGTTGTTTGGAACAAGTATCCAGATCAAATGTTGGAAAATGTTTCCTTTGCCTCTGGAATGATATTTAAAAAAGAAATAATCATAATAATAATAAATGGATGAAATGTCAGTTTGCTAGTGGTGTGATGGTAGGAAAATCCCTTTACGACCAAAAATCAAATACTTGACGTCCTGTTTCTCCATGATTAAACATTATCTTACTAGTCCCACATTATCACATTTTTGAGATCGAGTACTTTCTCAGATTTAAAGAGTGTGGCAAATGTTTTGATTTTGGTTTGCTTTCTAATGGTTTAGAATACTAGGGGCTTGTACATCCAACCATGTAGAACAATAGGCAATCTGTTTATTTTTACTCAGGATGAACTTTCAGTACCAGAACAGGATTATGATGCTAGAACTGATTGTTACAGCTTGCTGGGAGTGAAGTTGAGGGCATTCAGTGTGTTAGTAAACAAGTTTCCTGAAACTAGACATTTTCATAACATGTAAACGTATTTCTTGTCAGTTGTGAGGCTGAATATTGTCATTGATCATGTGCCTTTGAGAGAAATTCATATACGGAACAAGTTCTTCATGTAGTTTAGCAATAATCCTAATGCTTGAATTTCATTCTATGCACAGTTTTTGGGGTTTTTTTACTGCAAATTCAGGGTATTTTTAGAGGTTGCCATTGGCATCCACATAAGAGAGCACTGCTCCAGAATCAAGCCGTGAGAATGTACTTGCCATTTTGCTGACGTTTCATCAGGTTAGAGTATTACTACTACACATACATAGCTACAATGTATTCTGCTGTCTTTATATGGTATTTATGATATTTATATGTTTTAATCAACTTTGAAGTACTGTTATTTGATATGATTAAATCAATGTATTTTGAATAAGAATTAGATATTTGGAATATTAATGAAGCTTGTACTGGATGTACTGTGTGTATGTTTACCTATTTGTCATTTTTTATGCAACTTTTGCCAGCCTGAAATTTATCTCTTAGAAAGTCATTCAGTGATTTTTTTTTTCATTATTATTATTATTTATTTTTCTTTTTACAAATGTACTACAGCAATGTTTGTGAATATGTCCAGTGTATAGATGATGAAGTGTTTGCAAGAGACAAAAGTGCAGACGTGATTGACATGTACGAATTTCTGATTGTTCCATCAGCCTAAAGTTTTTTAGGTTGTTTTTTTTTTGGGGGGGGGGTGGGGATGGGGTGCTTGTTTTTTTCTTTTTCTTTTTAAGCTGTGACTAGTTCAAAATGAATCAGGTGCAATTAATGGCGCATATGATATCCTGGCCTGAAAAGACAAATGTGTCAAGCCGGTAAACTTCAAAAAAATTCAGAGTTTCTTGGGTCATTTTCTGTTACTATTTTAGATATGATATATGCATTTCACATACAATGTATAGAAATGAGAGTTCAAACTTCCATGTCCATGAACACCGCATCATCTGTGTCAGTTGGCACCAACATGCACTGCTGTGACATCATGGACAGTCGGGCCGAGCGATATGTGACCAAGCTGATATTTTGTTGTACCCATCTTTCCATTTGTTTCAGGGTTGTAGTCAATGATGTGTTTTGGCTGATCTTTCGTGTCTGTTTTTGCTGAATTTGCATTGTGGTGTATTTCATTGTTCCTGGAACCAGTGAAAATTTTCTTGATGATATATTGAATATATTTTTTTGTTCCATTCCAAATTCCCCTTGACTCTTCTGTTTTAATGCTGTTGTAATACTATTTCTAGTCTTTCTGTCGCCTTTGCTAGTTTATACATTAAGTCACATGGGACTTCCCTATGCAACTTACCGTTAGTCTGGCATAACACACCTTGAATACTTATTCTCATTGTCTTTCACGGATATTCTGCAAGTGTAGTTCATGTATTAGAAGCTGGTGGATGTTCAGGTATGAAGAGTTTATTGCAAAATGAGCTAAGCGCCATTTTAAACATTTCAAAGTAAGTCTTTTATCAGATAGAGCAAACTTAAACCTTTCCAGTAATACAAATGTACCTCACTTGTGACATAACAAGGAATATTCTACAAGTTATGATTAAACATATCCTGTATTTTCTTATTATTTAGCAGCTTTAATCATAAATATCTCAACTGAACAAGAATGGAGTTAGCTTGTTTTGCGATAAAACTTTTCATATCTGAATCATCTATTGGAATATGAGAGCAGTGTGATTTCTGTATTTTGCTCAGCTACATGGGTATTGAGCAGCCGAGGAACGTGTCAAGATCCAGGAGGCACAACAATGTAGTTTTCATCCAAGCTCGGGTGCAGAACCATATGTGAAAGACATCTTTATACCATTTGTAAACATTCTGTGTTATATCTGGAATATTCAATGTATATATAGGGAGGGGAAAAGTGTCTAACGGTATATGTATTCATGCTGTGCAAGTACTCGGATATATCAGAGTATTCATCTTTTGTCATACATACACAGTATTATTAATACTTGTATATCATTCCGACTGAATCTTTTATGACATGCTGTGTCAGTGATATTGGTTAGCACTTTGAGGTACAATTTCTTTTCAGTGTAACACAGGATGCCGTGGACGATTTGTGTAACATGTTGTGTTTTAGTCTTGTACGTTATAGGGCTGTACTGTACTGTGTTAACGTACATTGTAAAATCACACTAAAGATGCTCCAAATATGTGCAAATCATGTTCATATGTCTAGAATTTCTATGTCGTACAAAAATGTGATTGACATGGCCCACATTCACGAGGGTGGTTAAAATCAAATCCATGGTGTAGGCCTAATTTTTATTGGGTCCATGGACGCAAACTTGTTTACGAAAAGGTCTACCATGCACACGTGCATGTAAGCTCCCGTTATTCTTGGTAGCTAGCCTACAGGCATATATGCCCTGTGCCAGTACTATGCAATCAAAATTTACAGAATCCAGGGACTACATTTGAACTGCCTTCATGAATTCTGGCCAAAGTGTATCTGCACAAGTATTGCGGGTGTCTTCAGTACAGCTATTCCAAGGTCTTCAAAAGAATTTTTTATGGCATACAGGAGCAAAAAGAAAAGACAAAATGTAACGTTGCTTGAAAAAGTACAGTGTACTGCATTTCCTAAATGGAGTGAGGAGAGAAAATGCTCATGAAATGTACTAAAAAACTTTCTGTATTGTAGCGTCCCATCAGTTAGCTCATGTATTGTGGATATTTTTACAACCTGGGTTTGGTGCCATGCAACACCAAGCAACCAGCACACATGTCTTCATTGCTTTAGGAGCCCCCCAAGTGGACACCCGTACTACCGTGTAATACGCAGCTGGCACTCTCTGTTATGTGAACAAGTACAAAAGTTGAGAAGACTGTTTTCTCTTAACTGATGCAACACTTATAAGTTTCCCACTAAAATTTTTTCGTAAGTGTGAATATTCTATGTTATCCCAGTCTTTCACTGTACGCGCACAGGCAATAAATGTTGTCATGCAGTCCGTCCGTAGTTTGTCAAAGTTATTTGTATTTATCAGCCAGAAATTATTTTATGCTTGCAATTTTGCATGGAACCAGAGCTGATTTCCACATTAAATGTTTCTCCTTTTTCTTTTCTTTTAACCAGTCAAAATTGTTTCGTCTGATTAATTTGTTTCGTTATGACTGTATATCGATTTGCACATTATGTAATTAGTCGAGAACCAGATGGGCTTTATCTTGAACATGGCAGGCTACAGCCTATAATCTAAGCGGAGGATGCAGCTATTGTCGTTGCTGTTAAGACTATACATCTGATAATGTGGCAAGACTTGTTTTTGCTATAAAGCAATACACCTAATGCAACAAGACTGCATACAATGGGAGCATCTACCGCCTATATCCACCTCTTGCTCTAGTCGTTATTTTCTTATTATCGACTGCGAATTAGTGGTAGTTTTTTGTTTTAAAAAAATATTTAAAAAATTTGAAAAAAAATGCCACTGATTCAAAATTGATAATTAGAAAGCGACTACAGTCAGACAAGGATATAGGCAGTGGATGCTCCACATGCATTCACTGTTCGTAGCCTTGCCGCTTCAGACTTATCGCTTAGCAAAGACAATAGTCTCGCCGCATCAGATGTTTTGCGTACCAGCAGAGACAATAGCTGCATCCTCTGCCAAAATACAGGCTAGGCAGACTATGGCATTTGCTTCTCAACTACAGTCAACCTCGCCTATTAGTCAACCCTGCACAAGTCAATGAAAAAATTATAAACACGTTTAATTCTTTTGTTTGAGTAAAAATGCATGTACCACAGTAAGTGGAATGATTTTCTTCAGTCCCCTTGGATTTGACATGGGCGAGGTCGACTATAGTTATACATGTACATATGACTTAGTGTCAGTTATACTGCAGGTGTGTAAATACTGTTCCTCAATGAGCATGGTTATTGAAATGCATACAGTCAACCTTGCCTGTATCTCGAATCTATTTGGACTGCGAAGAAATAGCTTCGACTAATGAGGGATTCAAATCTAACTTATGAGAGATTAAAGTCAATTGAATAGATTAAAATCAATAGAATATAAAGAGAAGAGGACTTGAAAAGACCTTCGACTTAGGCGATTATTCGAATTATGCAAGGTCAACTTTAGCGAGGTTGACTGTATCATATTTATGCTCTCAATTAACAGCACACCAATTCCCAGAAATCTCTTGTCTGTGGCATGGCATTGTACCTCTTCATTATCATAATCTACATTGCTTGTGCTTCATAAGGTAGAGTGAAGAATTCTTTCACACAAGTCCTCATCCACACAGATAAGGCCTATACCATAATTGTTTTTGTAGCAGAATTTTCGAAAGCTTCTTCATTGCTAATAAATTTTTCATAAGATTGACGTTCGCATTTCTCACTCAAACTGGCAAAGTTTGGACAATTTCAGATTTTGTGCAGACCTACTGGAATGAAACAGTTTCATGTAAGCTTATTCAATGTAGGATGTATGCAGTAAAATTCTGAGTTGTGGTAATTTAATGAGTACTTCCTTAGCAAAACTTATTATCAGTGCACAATGGGCAGTACCCATTGATTTCCTGTCATAGTGAAACAAAAAGTCGGTGGCAGGTCTCCTGCCGGACATGGCTGCAGCACATGGCTGCAGCACGCATATTGCATTATACAACAGAACTAGACAGAAATAACACGTCCCCTTAAGAGTGCTAAGCCAATTCACATTTACTGCACATTCATTTTCACACACACACATACACGCACACACACACACACACACACACACACACACACACAAGTGAATTCTTGTAGAATGACAGAAATTTCACCAAAATTGGACAGAAGTATTTTTTTAAAGTCACCAAATTCTGAAATTATGCTTATTTTTAGAGATAAAATACGAAAAAGCAATGCATTGTCACAGCTTTGCATTTCCCTCTATGTACACATTTTCCCTGAAAATTCCCGTTTTCACTAATTCAAAATAATGCAGACCTCCCCAAGCAGCGATAATTATACTATCGCCGTTTCATAGGCAGTATCTATAATACAAACAAGGAGATATAGGGGCATTATGCACTATACATTCTGATTTTGGAGTTAAGCTTTTTCATGTTTCTTTAGACCCCGTATGACCTTTGACCTCATAACCCCAAATTTAACTGTTTCTTTCTTACTTCATTATGAACACATCCTGCAAGTTTGATGAAAATCCAGTCATCCATTCTCCAGTTATTGGGAGATGAAGTTTATTTTATGTCCTTAATGACCCTATGATCTCTGAACTTTGACCTCATGACCCAAAAATGTAACTGTTTCTTACCTCACTATGAACACATCCTGCAAATTTTGTGAAATTTTTTTCATCCATTCTCAAGTTACCTGTACACAGACAGACAAACATACAGACAGAACTGAAAACACAACCTCCACAGACTGTAGGTTTCTACAACTGGTGGAGGTAAAACTTTATTCTCTAGGATAGATCATGGCAGAACTCTGCTCCAACCAACCTACCAGTGAGAACTCTGGAGAAGGGGTTGTAGGTGCTCAATTACAACGCATATAAACCATAACCAGGCTTTCCTGTTTTATGTATGAAGCAATTTGACAATTGTGCGGTATTATACCATCACTTCTTGCATATAATGTGCAAATTACTTGTTACGCGCATCACTATCTTATAAAGCACCGGTAACATTCCAATGCCATGAACATTTTATTCGTGTCCCATTTAGGGAAATGAGACGCACGCAATTATGCATGTGAATTGATTGAATGCAGCGATATCTGAAGAAGACATGAGTGAAAGTTTGAGGAAACTCGGATGTTCCGTTCAAAAGTAATGAATTTTTGACGTTTTAGTGCCACCATCGCTGTGACGTCATGTGTGGATTAGGGTATAGAGAAAATATGAACACAAATCCATTAAAGATTTCTTTTGTAATGAAAAGTACACATTCCATTGACTTGTTTCTGACATTTCAGTTAAGGGTTATTAATGTTTTCCATACGAGATGTCACAAAACCTTGCACTCTTCTCATCCAGCCTAAAATGGCAGCACCGAAACTTTAAAAAATTCATTACATGTCTAACGGATCCCAGTTTCCTCAAACTTTCACTGATGTGTTCTCATACTGCTACACTCACTTAAAGGGATAATACAGTGTTGGTGGAGATGAGAATTGGGCTTTTAACTTTTTGCGAGATACCAAGAAAACATTTATGATATAGTACAGAGCATACCATTTTAAGAGGAATTCAAAGTTTATTTGACGAAAATCCGCTTTGGAATGACTGAAACATCCAAAAACAAAGTGAAACAAAGCAATCGTAATAAAATGTGGGTCCCACACTTTATTAGAATCGCTCTGTTTTGGATATCTCGGCCATTTCAAAACCAATTTTCATCAAATAAACGTTGAATTCCTCATGGAATTACACGCTCTTTCATATTTCATGAGGTTTCTCATTATCTCATCAAAAAATGTTAGAAACATGAAATTAGGTCTCAACCAAAACTATACGATCCCTTTAACACACATGTACGTTTGTGTTTCATTCCCGCTTCCGATATTGCTAGGTTTTACTCTAAGTCAACTAATTAGACACTGAGAAACTTTTCACTTTCAAGTTCACCTACAATGTTGAAGTTGGCTTTAAGATAGTGAAGAATGAATTCAAGCAGAATGGTAATGGCTTCAACAATATTGGGCCCAACAAAGAGGACTTTGAAATTTCACGATTTGGTACGCTGATATTAGAGTAATAACCACATATGTAAATTAGCTGGTGCGTATAACAGCCTAACATACGACCTACTTGACTTCATCAACTCGGCTAATGAGTATGTCGATGATGTGGTGGCAATGAACAAATGGGAGCCTTCTTATAACGAGGAACTCCATACCATGACAATTACATGCACAATTGTACATTGTTATGTCAGGTGTCCTACTACAGGTACAGTGCACTCCCAATATAATGAACACAGTTACAATGAAATTCTGGATACGAAATAAAAATTCAGGCCGCAACATTATCTGCCCTATATTCTTTTAATTGTTTATTTGTTCAGTTATAACAAAATTTCAATAGAACGAAAGAAACCTGCTGGTCCCCAAGAACTTTGTTATAATGGGAGTCCACTGTATGTCAGAGTGTACAAAAACAAGGACATGTGAGTTGGGGCCTGCAAAATCACCTTGTTATAAAGAAGAGGGTTTCGTTACTGGTATATTCCACTACTCTATGAGGTTCTATATTACTGTATCACTATTTAGTAAACACGGTCAACCTTGCCGATCTCAGTAAGTCGACCAATTGCTGAAGTTGGTCTTTTCAAGTCCTCTTCTCTTTATATTCTATTAATTTTAGTCCCTCAAATTTCATTCTTCAGTCCAAATAGGTAAGGTTGACTGTATAGAAACTTTTTTGAGATTTGTATTTGAAAACCCTTCTTCCAAATTCAATTCAGGCAGAGCTTGTACCATTCTACTTGATTTCTCTCTACTCAAGTCAACTTGAACAGTGTTCAATAGCACTCTCAATTGCACTGATCACATGCACACAAACATTCACACACACACACACACACACACTACTTTAGCCAAGCAAAAGCATGTCATGCTTGCTTAGCCAAGAAAAAGACATTGTAAAGACCTAAGCTTTAGTCTAGTTTACCCTTTGTCACCACCCCCATTCCATTTCATGGCTAGAATTTACTCACCCACTGACCATGGAAGGAATGTCTGCATTGTTTCTTGTGCAACCACTATAAAACCATGACTTGTTTCAAATTCCGTTTTCATGATATAGGCCTACAGTCAACCTTTACAAGTCGACCTCACGTAAGTCAAATAATTGCTGAAGCCGAAGGTCTTTTCAGGTCCTTTTCTCTTTACATTCTACTGATTTTAATCCCTCAGAAGCCGAATTTTGTCTATTACAGTTGAAGCTACGTTTCTTCAGTCCAAATAGATTCGACTTATATGCAAGGTTGACTTGTGAGGTAAAAATAATGTACCTGCTCAGCAGCTGCCCAAAATGTAATGTCCCATGCGGCACAGAAAATTGCCAAGGCATACTGTAAAAGTGGATACATGTACAAGTTGTATTTTCGCACGAGTAATTTTTTCGCACTCGGCCGGATAAGATGAATTTCGTGTGTTTTCAATTTCCCAGATTCAGGACACTAATTACCGGGAACATGACATGGCATGCAAAACTATTCTTGTGGTCTTATTTGCGTACTAGTTTATGGTTGTGCGAAAAAATTCCACTTTTACAGTACATGTTTGTACATACATAAACCACACACACACATCAGAACACTCAAGATAATATCAGAACATGCAAGCACATACACAGACACACACACATATATACTCACACACACACACACACACACACACACACACACACACACACACACACACACACACACACACACACTACAACTGGTTCAACCCAATTTTTACAACTGCCAAGTTTATTCAGTGGTACATGTACACACGACAGAATACATGACAAAACAGACACAAAGTGTATCCAGACAACAGACATTATAATTATTTTAACTGTGCATCTGACAGTTCAACAGGATACATTGTAATGGGTAATACATCTGATTCAGCTTAAAATGCATGCACTTACTTGTCACGGTTAGCTTTAGGCCATGATTAACATTACCAAACGTGGGATAACTTCTGATAAAATGAAGCACAGTTGTTTGAAAACTTTCAGATGAAAATTGTTATAAGAAACTTCTCTGGAAAATTATACTAAAGTATTAATCAATCCAGCAATGAATACGCCTTGGGAAGCATAAATTGGACAATCAGTAATATCTACTTTATGATCCTGTGACAGTTTGTATTAGACAACTACAACCAAAGATAAATTACTACTCTCAATAGTAAGCAGTCTGTATTTGTCGATTTAGTACAAGTAGTAGGCCATCGAGTTCATTTAGCCTCCTCAGCATGGATCGAGTTACAAAGCATCAATTACTGAAAATGAAAGTAACTAAATAAAGACTGCAGTAAATGGCAAAGCAATGAGACAGTCCTGTAACCACACTACAGTACAACTGTTTTCACACAAGGTATCCTAACTGCTAAAGTCATCTAACACTACAGAACTCACTTGTTAAACAACCAACTTCCTAAGGCAATGGAAATAATTCAAACATCATAGTCGTCCCTGCAGGAAGAATATATCACAAATTACTACACGATAAAACATAAGATATCATTATCATTACAATTACATTTTCACCTCTGTTGTCACAAATAAAAAAATGCATAAATGCTACATTTCTGATACATTTTGAACCAGAAATATCACAATGACACATAGATAATATTAAATAAACAAGTGATCCAGTGCAATTGCCAACGGAACTGGTACTGTGCCTACCAATAAGTTTCTCAGCGTAATTTGCAAGAGAAACCTGCCTAAACGATTAAGTCTCTGGAGTAACGTGTGGCTCAATTACATGGTTATTATGTCAAGTCAGTTGGCCAACCCTTGCTGCCGCCAGTGTCTTGCACACATTGACAAAGCCTGCTTATGCAGATATCAGTTCCACAGAGACCAGACATTGGATGGGGTCACACTTGAAAGCACGAAGACACGCATTAAAGAAACTAACGGACATGGGTGCACCAAAGGAAGAAGTGCATAACATTCAAGGAGGGGTATCATTTCACAAAACATTTTAGAGGGGAGAAAAAAAAAAGACTTGCATTTTAGTTTTACTTTCCTTCGTTTTCTTCTTGCCTAAGCTTTGGCAGAACACACTGTCATGGCAAGCGTTGCTGATTTCTATTGGACAACACTTGATATTGTGCTATAAATATAACAAATTCACTTCAAACAAATAAAGTTACCATTACATTGCTGCTTGTATGTACTGCAACTTTACCACTCACCTCATGGTTCTCCTCCATATAATGTAAAATAAAATAAAAAAACAAAGATCTTTGGAAATAGGTATGCAAACATAACTTGCTTTCTGTGGGAATTGAGAGAACATGCACAAATACTTCAGGTTTCTACACATACATGTGCCAATTTCATATCTTAAATGTGACATGTGGTTTACTGATAACAATTAGTCTTTGCACTAAGTTTTCAAGAGGCAACCACATAGTGCAGCAACAGTCATAACTTCATGGAATTCTTTCAATTACATCATCTAGATCTATGCATTTTGCATCTAACAACTACTGGACACTGAACAGTATGATAGAAATAAATAAGACATAAGCTGTTATCTCTTTTTTTTTCAACTCTTGTATATTCTGCCCAGTGTCTATCTTCCTGATGAATCTAACAATAGTAACATCAAGGCAAGTACTTTATGCATACCAAGCCAATAAATGACATCACAGGGTTACTTGTCTTGAACTTAGTTTCTGCCATTGAATATAGATAAATTGCATGAGATGTGGAACAATATGGACAGTGTAGTTACCTGTGTGTTGTTGTTTTTTCTCCCCCATTACTCATTCCCATGGATTATGCATGTTGATTCTTGCTGCATGTCATAAATTTAAACTTTGACTGAAATCTTGGAAGTTAGTGGTGTAGACCTGAAGCCGTCATACTGAAGTCATAATTCCATCCGAAACAGAACCACCTTGCCTTGCAGAAGTGCAGCATAATCACTTACAACCAAACTCTTCTCTCACATCCTTCCTCTTACTGACGAGATCAACAAGCTTTAAGTTCAGTGTGCTCTTTTTTCCATCATTACCTCAAATATGGAAAGGATACAAGCAAAGTCTTTTGTTTTCTCAAGCTATTTGTTTGGATACATCTTTTGTGATTATGAGAACATTTACGGCAAACCTAGAATTCAGCTAGCAGACACTCTTAATTTCCATCCTCTGCTTCTTGTACTTCATCTGCATTGTCGGATGTCCACAGCTGTAATGACAAGTAAAATAAAATGGGAATGAAGGACTTGCACACCGTTTTCATTGCAAACTCAATCACTTGTATGACATAGACAATTCTTTTTGTTGGACCTACTTCATGTTACCCAACATTGCACTGATAGGGGAGATGTGCTTCATAAAACTATACACATAAGAGACCAAAAGATAACAGGCAATTCAATGAAAGACAGGACATTTCCATACTATACTGTATAAGCTGTTATTTCTGGGAGGGTTTAATTTTAACGAATTTCAAGAATCACAGTCGGACCACGATTCAACAACATGCAAAAATGTCACCATGAGAGAGGCTTATAGTGTGCTTATGATAGTCTCTGTGTCAATTTGCGAAAACAACATCTCACAAAAATGTCTGTGACCGCTTCATTCACGAAAATATCTGTATGCGAAAATAACAGCGTATACAGTTAGGAAAGCCTGTCAGTATTTGATAGGCCAACCATGCAAAGGGTTATGTACTTGCTATTTTGTTTTTCCAGCTTGGACTAGAGTTTTTCATTTTTTCTTTTGAAGTACATTTTTTCCTACCTCTCGACTGTCACCACAAAAACATGAATACAAATTCTATTTTTGTTAAATGTCCAATATATACTGCCTCTTCTATGTCATCACAAGATATACAACAACTTAAGTTTATACTGCAGTATCTTACACAAATTGGCAACAATTTCCAATTCGCATCAGGCTTTTGACAACTGATGCTTGCAGTACACTCAAAAACACTATGAATTAGAAATGTCGATATGGCAACTGGTATGCCTGCGCCATAATGCATGGTTCTCCCGACACATCTAGACTAGGTCTTCACAATATGAGATGACAGTTTTACACAACTGGCAACAAATAATAAACGACATATCTGTCACAAATGTGCTAGTGCTTATTTTCCTTCCAACTAGGTTTCATTTGGATGGATGGCTAAACTGTTTAAGAGCAGGTATTTTGGGATTGGAACATTTTCATTTAACCTTTGATTCTTGCCCTTTGACACCATGGCCTACAATTCTTCAAATAATTACTGACTGGTAACATCCATTTTCATGACAATCTTTTTAGTTATTTTCAAAATATGGGGAAAATTATGACACTTGAACATTTTCATTTGACCTTTGATCCTATTTTTTAGAACAAAACCTTTCTTTACGGAATCATTGTGCAGTATTGCATGTATATACCTAGTTTCATTCAGCATATGCATTGAGTAGTCTCCAAGGTATGGAGAAAAGTGTAGTTTCACCACTACATAGTAGAATTTTAGCATTCCAACCTGACTTTGGACCCTTGGCCTTGGACCCAAAATTCTCACAAGAATGACTGTCAGGTAGTACATGCTATGTTCTGTAGGGATTTTTTTTCCTCTCTTTCTTTTGGAATTTATTTTTAGGGCGGGTTTTTTCTTTAAGTTGCGCTGTCCACAAAATTGATCACAGACCGACGGACAGACTGATGGACAGACAACACAAAAACATAATGCCCCCGGCTACACCGTGGGGGAGGCACAATAAGTTCTCACTTGGTATCCTTTGGGTCCATCATAATGACGTGTGAGGCACAGCTTTACACATCCAAGACACAATATGCACGACATGCTAGCTCTCTACCACACACACACACACACACACACACACACACACACACAAAAGTGACAGTAATTATCAACTTACAGTTAAATTGTCTCGGAGCAGCTGCATTATCAGCGTGCTGTCCTTGTATGAATCCTCTTGTAGTTGATCAAGCTCAGCGATGGCCTTGTCAAAAGCCTGTTGGTGTACAAATGCATACAAACTTGGCTCACTATTCTGTAACACAAAGGATCAAATTGTTTACAGGGCTGCACATTAACCCATTTTTCTACTGGTCCGGCCTCTCTGTCGGACCAGTAGGTACCCAGTTTTTCAATGTTTTACTGGTCCATTCCTGAAAAAGTTACTGGTGTGACAGTGATTTTTACTGGTCAAGGACCGTCGGACCAGAGCCAGTGTGCAGCATTGAGTTATAAATAATTGCAATAATTGTATCGAGGCTCTACCTGTAACCTGCCACCTGCTTTAGATAAGCAAAATCTCATAATCAACAAGCAACCTCAACTTCAGAGTACATTTGCTCAAGTAAGAACACATATTTAATTAAAATGTAATGGTTACGGGAATAATAATAATAATAACAATAATGTACATTTATAATGCTGACTGAATCCACAAAATTTTGCATGCTTTTTAGTGAAAAAATGCTGTCACCATGGCAATGTATTGTTCAACATGGACAAAAGATGTGTTTTGCACATCTACATACTGTAGCAGTCACATGTGCCAGAACACGGGGCAAATACTCAAAAACTAAGGGAATGAGGTCAATCCACATTTTTTTTAATGATCGGTAAAAAACAGATTTCTTCACACACATGAAAAGGGTGTCTTGCACGACTAAACATTCCATTGATCATATAAAAAAAGCTGAATTTCACCTGAATCGCATTAAAACTGAGAGTAGTTTGATCCACAACATTTTGTAAGATTTTAATGAAAATTTGCCATTGCCAAGGCAACGCATTATGTGATACTAACGAAAAATGTGTCTTAAACATCTGCCTTTGATAACGGTCACACAAACATGCCAAATTTGGGGTCAAGTGCTTAAAAAAAAATGAGAGTAGTTCGATCCACAAGATTTTGCAATGGACCGAACAGCCACCCGATCTAAGAGCGATTCGAATATACTCCCATGCACACTATGTGTGGGTGGGGGATAATTAGGATTCCCCTACACACTAAAAAAGCATGCAGACTGTTACATGGCACATCACATAATCCCCTGAAGAGAAATTTTGATCATCGCTCAAGGCCAGCAACAGGCTATTTACAATGTAAATTGCGCATTGGCTGACGCTTAATAATAAGTTGACGTGTTTTATTACGTGGTGAACTGATGTATCAATCCGCACTCTCTATGTGAAAGATATCACTGCCATCAGTTCAAAATCAATGCAAGAAGGGAACATTTTGAAGTGTACCAATACCCTGGAAATCAAATTTGTGTACAGCTAGAATACACAGCCAAAATTTACCTGTGATAGCCCCTGAAAGTATGTACATAAAATTGCATTTGATAATCAGATCATATCTCTATAACAATTTGGCGATTGTGCTCCGCGCTCAAGTTCTACTCCGTAAGCGCCAGTACTGATGTGTGCACATTCTAAATATATGCGTACACCTTCACAAATATGATCGCGAATAATTAGAACAAATATGATCGAGATTCTATGTCAATCGGTTAGCTGATCGCACGCATGTATTGCATATCACTATTATTTGAGACATATTGGGGGGGGATATTGACAAGGCGATAGTTCACAATTGAAAGAATTGAGTACTTGACAAGTCTATTTCTTCCAAGTTGTTTTTTTTTTTTACACTCTTTAAATTTACATTTAAGCTCCAATAAATAAAAAGCAGAATAACAAAAAAAATTCTAATATTTTGCAGAGGACATGCCTCAAGTATATTTTACAAATAGAACAAACATAATACTCGGCATATTGGTACACTTCTGATCTATTGAACAGGAACAGAGCTTATCATTTAGTGGTGGCCAAATGTCCTGGGGTCACTAAATTGATGTTAAAACTCCAAAATTTCCAAAAAAGGCTATCTTCCGGCATCCAGATCAGGCACTTCAAGATTCAAATAGGATTGATATGTTGCTGAATATTTCGGACCACAAAAAGTTAAGATATCCAGATTTTAGTGGCCAGAGGGTCATTACAGAAAAAAAAAAGAAAAAAAAAATTGCATAGAGTCCTGCAAAATATATAGAAAATTAATTATGATTACCACAAATTGCAATGCCAAATACAAACAAAGACAACCTGAAAGCAGATAACATTTGATTGAACACGCATTTTAGCCATGTCTGATGTACAAACTCTTAACACATTTCCTACAGGAACCTGGTGGCCTGTGTATCACGTCCATGGGGATTTCAGAATTCAATATGGAATGTCACCCTAAAAATACTATTCTTTTTTTAATGTATCAATAATTTTTATTACTGTTCTTTATCATGCCCTCTATAGAATACCCCCTGCCACGTCGGAAACAAGTGAACTTCACTAATATTCTCACTACATATACTGTAAAACGAGGAATTTTCGCGTGCACTTTAATTTCGCGAATTTCGCGAGCGCCAAGATTCGTGAAATTAAAATGCACGCGAAAGTCCTTGTTTACACTATATGCATTGAACGCCAGTGGACTTCGCGAAAATTTCTTGCCACGAAAAAGGCTGTCGGTTCCAATTCGCGAAAAATTCATGCCGCGAATATATCATGTTTTACAGTACTTTGTACAGTCAACCTTGTTGCCATAGCACATCGAGCATTGTTTGAGGGTACCGGTTTTCCTGAACTATTCACAGTGGATTACAGTGCACTCCAGTTATAAAGAACACAGTTATAACGAAATTCTGGTTATAACAAAGTAAAAATTCTGGCTACAACATTATCTGCTGTTTTTTTGGAGTGTTTTGTGTGTGTGTGTGTGTGTGTGTGTTTTTGTACAATTATATAACAAAATTTTGATCTAACGAAAGAAAACTGCCGGTCCTGAAGACTATGTCACAACAGGAGTCCACTGCATATTCATTTTCAGTTACTTTTATGTAACACCTAAAAAGAATGTAGCCATCCGACTGGTTGATTGCCCATCCCATGACATTCAGTTAAAGTACCATTGCATCCTGTGGCTGTCATCTGTGCAATTTTTAAATACAGTAATATGCAACTAGTCAAATTCCTGTCATTAAACACAAACCATGTGCAACAAGACAATGGAGACTGCTCGTAAATAAATGATGAATGTCTTTAAAAATGGAAGATCAAAATACCATTGCAAACTCTAGAATACATCATGCCATGCAATGAGAAAAGCTGCTTGATAAGTACGATACTAAAGTTGGAGGGCACTCACACTCTTTGCTAGTTTGCAAGCCTCGTCTGGATTATTCAGGATTTCATAGTAGAAAACTGAGAAGTTCAGGGCCAGTCCCAGACGAATCGGATGTGTTGGGGCCATCTTGTCCTCGCTCTCCCCCATTGCCTTTTCGTAGGCGCATTTGGATTTGTCAACAATTGCTGTATAATACAAACACAAAAAAAAATACATAATCATGATCTCCCACTGAACAAACAAGAGACCCGGGAGGTCTCATATGTACAATGTATGCAACTTCTTTCCGTTTCCCGATTAACATACTGTAAAAGTAGATATTTTCGCGCAAGTAATTTTTCGCGCTCAGCCAGGTAAGATGGATTTCGCGTATTTTTAATTTTGCAGAATCAAGACATTGACTGCTGGAACATACGGCATACAAAAATATTTGCGTGCTTTTATTTTCACGCAAGCGTCTGTTTGTGCGAAAATTTCCACTTATACAGTAAATTATTTAAATTTAGGATCAAATGCACCTTCTGCGAAATATTAAACTGATCTGATTTCATTTTCAAATGTTGGATTAAGGAACCATATTTCATTTTCGGAATGAAGAACCGTCATAATAACGTCACAAATGTTTGGATTAACGAATACCTAGTTATCTTGGGGCATTAGTGTGGTTCGGAAAAACAAACTTTATTTTATCTTTTGGAATAACAACTTTTGTCCTCCTCCTCCTCTTTCTCGTCTCCTCATCCTCCTCTTCCTCATCGTCCTCCTCTTCCTCTTACTCCTTCCCTTCCTCTTCCTCTATCTCCTTTCTTCCCTCCTAGTGACGCCGCTGCCTCAAATTTAAAAAAAAAAGAAAAGAAGGTAAATGCTCAAGTCATGACTACAACTGAGAATTTTAAGGCAATGAGCATAAAGCACAAATGGCCATCTGAAATCTAATGCAGAATGTTTCCAATGTGTTTCACAAGGACATCCCAACAAACGTCTTTTGTCATCCTACAGGACAGAGTCAGCTCTGAGGGGACCATTCAAAAGACCTGATTTACACTCATTTATTTTACAAATAGCTAGATAAGCAATGAATGCTTATAAGCCTACCAAATCATAGCATAGGAGGGTTTACATCCCTTCAGATGCACTACACAATATGGATAAAATGCCTTGCCTAGGGGCACAACCCCTGCAGCCAGGGCACTCCCAACCACAGGCCTCTTGACTGATAGTCTGTGGTCTTCCCCACTGAACCTCAACAGCTTGTCTTGTGTTAAAATATTTTAAAGTGCACAGTTCTTACCAGTTCTGCTGTCTCCCTGCTTCACTTCAGCCAGGTAACGGTAGTAATCTCCCTTCATCTTGAGATAGAAAACATGACTTTCATATTCCGCTGCTACCGACTTGCTATCTGCACCGGCATCGTCTCCCTTTTTGTCTTTCTCTGAGTCGGGCGTGATGAGATTTTCATCTAGCAGTTTCTGTATGAAAACAAGCACATTGAAAATTATCACTATCTGAACAAACTTCAACTTCCTAAAACATGCAGAAAATATACAAATCTCCCATTTTTGTTCACAATGCATAAGAGACAATCATTACAAGCAACTGCAAGTAATAGTTTTCATCATAACGCCACCTTTCACACACATATCAAAAAGAATGCCATTTTACATCTTTCAACAACTACAATGAACTTACGATACAGACAAAAATAAGAACTAGAAGGACATAGAAATCTTGATCGATATTTTACATTCGATCTCTTTGAGTACAACTTGACCTCGTCCTACAACCTTTGACCGTGAGCGCCCAAAAGCTGACAAGCACAGCTTCATCCGCTCACACATATGCCAAAGTTCACTTATATACCTCAAATGGTTCTAAGTTACAGGGCTCAAATTAATTAACGGCCATCGATGGACGTCGATGCCTCTTTAGTTGGCCGTGATGCCCCCCCCCCCCATAAATTATATTCTCATCTGATTGTGGCCCCCTCATTGTTTTATATTTCTTTACTATTTCTCAAAATGCTAACGAAAACATCAATTTGTATTTCTCGCCCTCCCCCCCCCCCCCCCCCCCCACTCTTTTTGAGTTGCCACATCAATCTTCTTGATATCTACTATACTTGGGCTGCAAAAAAAAAAGGGACATTCACTTTCTGGATCATGATGTGCCATTTCTATCATGCACGGACTGCATTACAGTCTCATCTGGTAATAAACAGTATAGCGTGTACGAGCAATTGAACCACTGGGCAAGAATGATCTACATGCACACGACCAGCTGCACTGTCGGCATGGGCACAGTACAGTGGTAAGAAGATATCAGCATGTATGCAGTGAATGGACAATGTTGTCTTCCCTGAACCATTATGCCCATGAGCCTTGCATAGTTTTCAAAGGCCATGTACTTGTGCCTGCTATTGCGCTGGCTTACGCATGCGTGCTGCTGCTATAGATGATCTGGCACACTGAATAGAATTCAGAGACTGCGCTGCAGCACCAGATATGTGTAGCTTGTGAACTGATCCAATCTGGACACAAAACTATTCCTAAAATAACCTGCAGTAATTGATCACTATTTGGAATGGGAGCTGAATTTCAATATTTGTTCTGCTGCCCATAAGTAGTAAATATCTTAAAAGTTGATGTGGAAACTTGCAATAGATGCCAACAGTCACACCCAAAAATATATATTATCATCGCCATTTAGAAAAATGGTCAATATTTAAAAAAATAATGCCTCCGGCACCACTTCGTGGCGGAGGCATAAAAAAAAATTGGCACGAATCCAAAATCGGATGTGCGCAAGGACCGAGAAACTAATCTTTATTTTACTCAGCCTTATTATCCTTTGCATCATTTTGCATGCAACACATTTCACAGACATAGAATCACATGCAGGAGAAAAAAAGGAAACACGCCAGAACCATCTAGACTTTGACCCTGTTAAACATGAAAGGCGGCCCGAGGCCAGCTTTGCATGGCCGGCCCGAGGCCGCTTTGTGGACCGTTTACACATGAGCTTCAGGGCCGGCTAAGTGATGACGCTCCTCATGGACCCCGTTTACACATGGGCCGGTCTCACGTCGCCTTTCCCTACTCTGCCGTAGGAGCGTCCTCTGAGCAAACAAACATTTTGCTTGGTGAATTTGGTTTCGATACTCTACCGTGCTCTCGCCACTGCAGAAGGTCAATTGACCAGTCAACCGCAACTCTGAAAGCCAGCCTCTGGCTGGGTACCGTTTACACATAGCCAGGGCTGGCCTCAGACCACCGCTAGAGGTGGCCTGAAGTGGAGTTGGCCTTAGGCCGGCCCCATTTTTGTGTGACCATTTACACAAGAAGCTTTTTCGTATGTGTAACAGAGGTCCTAGATCACTCCCTTTTCTTCAAGTTCATGCACCTGTCAATTGTAAGACACACCCTGACTCAGGATGGTTACGTCATTGTCAGAAGCGCATCCACATCTCGATGAATGTGATACACCCTTCAGCACAAATTTGGACTTGCCACTCGATGAAATAGATACACCCCTCCATCAAAAATAGGACACACATCTACAGAATTTAACTTTAATTTTAAGAGGTCCTATGTGCACATTGGAACTCGGTGCGCAATACTATCCATGCAGGCAAGAAAATTTTGGCAATGTAATTGTGCCATGAGCCATGGCAAGTAACAAGAGCAGCTCAGCTCAATGAATATCATGGGCGTCTGTCCATTGCATCAGCGTGCCTCGCCTCTACACTTGTGATCCGTGAATGCAACAGTGTTAACTGCCCATCGATGTACCAGGTTGCAAAAAATTATTTCACTAACTTGCCAGTGTCCACAGTTGGCCTCCGGCATTATAATTGCACCATGTTCAGAGTTGCATCATTGTTGACGCCATGTTGTTGTAACTGAAAGTGAATATAGATCTTTGTTGGGTGGTTTCACTTATTTCTGAATTGTATTCCTGTGCTAAATATAAAGAACTCTTGATTGGCAAATCCCAAAGGTAGGACATATAGAGTAATTCACAGTTCGAATGCTTATTGAACAGTAACATACTGTAAAAGTGGATATCTTCGCACATGTAATTTTTTCGCGCTCGATTCGGTAAGATTGGTTTTGCACGTTTTTAATTTCGCGGAGTCAAGACATGTGCGACATATAGCAAGCAGATGAATTTGTGTGCTCTTATTTACGCACTACTTTCTGGCTGCGCAAAATGCGAGAAAATTTCAACACCGCAAAAATTTCCACTCCTACGGTAGTGATTTTTAAAACCAAAAATGAGATTGCAAGATTTCTCCAATGTTATACTGTAATCATGCAGTAACACTACTTGATGTTTTCACCTAACATTCTGTCTCTCCACCTCACTGGGGCCCTGTTTTATCGATTTTAAAAAATCGATTTTAAATTTCCTTTATACCACACAGGTTGCCATAGATTTACAGTTGAAATCAACTTAATAATCAATTTCAACTCTTCATAAAACAGGGCCCAGTCTATCAGTGTTTTTTTTTTTCAAACTGTGGTCACAAAACAGACAAATGCCTTCTTAATGTTATTTTCTTGCAAATACTGTATACGCCATATATTTCGCGAGTCTAAATTTTTGTGAATCGGGAATTCCCGATGATTTCGCGAGTGGCTAAATTCGCGATCATGGAGTCCTTTACTGAATGGAGAAGTGTACACATGTACGTCACATTCACATCTGGATCAGAGTAAATATTTTCATGTGTCTTTCATTTCGCAAATAGCACCTGACTCGCGAAATTCGCGAAAATAAAAACCTCGCGAAATATTCGGCATATACAGTACCCGGTACATTTTATTTTTTCACTCTGTTCTCACCGTATTTATAACGATAGATTACAATCAAAAGCAAAGTCACAATTGATTGGGGGACCTCGTAATGAAATCGCTACGACTGTTCAGAGTCACAGTGGTACATCAAGACTTCAGCTGGTAGCAGGCAAGCACCGCTCTGAAAACTACAGTTGAGAAGCACTCGGAGAGCGCAGACGTCCGCCAAGCCAGCAACTCATTGCCACCTATACATACAGGAATGCAATTTCCAGATATAGAAATCTTTTCTTTGCGTCATCAGCTTTCAGTTACGTGCCACCTTGCCTGAACAGAGCATGCACTTTAGTGCACATATGTAAACCTCCAGTATGCACAGCTAGAACACCAAGTTCATTGACCTTAGATGTCAAAGTATCAAAAGTCCTTCAAAAATCCATAAAAATTCCTGGATCACTACCAAAATTAAATCATCTGTTCCTTGTGTCATTATCGACTTTTCCTGCAAGTTTCATTCAAATCCGTTCTCAACATTTTGAGTTATTTTGCAAACAAACCAATGCTGATGATCACTTAACTTCCTCCTTCCTTGGTGGAGGTAATAACCTATTTTTTCCTTAAACTTCTAGACGGCTTCATTTTCTTGAAATGGTTTCCAATTCATTCTCTTCGTCTTTCATTTCTTGTTTTTTTTTTCTTTCTTTTTTTGGGTCTTGTCACAAACGTTCATATCTGTTTTAATTGTAAGTTTTCTCAAAGAAGATCCTACTTCCGTTCCGATTCCACAATCAATGGCCAGCGGCGCAGCCGGCAAAGCCAGGCTAGCACAGCCATGTGCAGCAGCTGCCTTGTGTACCCTATGCGGCACCGAGAGTTTATATGCATGTGTTGTGGTGTTATGCACCTGTCAATTGTAAGACCCACTATGTGACCCCTGGAGAAGTGCGTCATGGGCGAGTACTTGCGCCAAAATTATGGACTCGGGGCACCGTCAAGGACACCTTTGGTGAGTCGCGCCAGAGACGTTATGGTGGGGCAATGTCAGTCTCTTTACTGGGTGGGTCCCGATGTGCGTACGGGGTGCGTCCAATTTAGTCCACTGCTGGCACTACTTTCAGCACCGAACGCGCGTTATTACGCACATACGCACGGGACCGGTACCGAATACCATGGCCGCGCGATCAACACATGTACATGAATGTCGAATCAGTGAATGCATGTGAACCAGAACTCTTCAAAACAACCAGTAAATACTATTGCAGTTCAAATATTTGACATATGCAATAATACACTTCAAAGAAACATCAGTTTTTCAAAGCCAATAGAAAATGAATGTACATGTAGGCCTACCTATTCACGATTGCTATCTTTGAAAGTGCATGTATTTCGTGTGGCAGTGCTGTGCGGTTGCGATTGCTGCTGGTTTGGCATTGAAAACGCACGGCGTTCAATACAACATGTGGGCATTAATAACGGTGCATGCAGTACAGTCGGGTGCAGTGGTATACGTACGATACTACGAGTACTGCCAGCACCACTCCACTACAAAAAAAATAGTCCCGCTATAGCGCAACGTACAATATGCATGCGCATGCACATTAGTTGTAATCGTGCAGCAGCACATATTCACGCGTATGCACTGCACGATCCGTATGTACTCGAACGACGAATTTGAATTTGGAGGGGGAAAATGTTCAACAATAAATATTTACGAGGGATATTTTTCCATATCAAAACTACAGTTATAATTACCTCCGCCAAGGGGGGAGGTTATGTTTTCGTTACCGTTGGTTTGTTTGTTAGTTGGTTCGTTTGTCCGTGTGCAAAATAACTCAAAAAGTAGTGAACGGATTGTAATGAAACTTGCAGGAAAGGTTGAGAATGACACAAGTACCAAACAATTAACTTTTGGTAGTGATCCGAGAATTTTGGGGGAATTTATGAAGGATTTTTGATATTTTGACAGGTAGGGTCAATGAACTAGGGAGTTCAGGCTGCGCGTATTTGAGGTTTGCATGCGCGCACAAAAGCGCGTGCTCTAGTTTCTTCTAGGGCGAGGCGCGCTGTGCAGGTGAGGGTTTATGACGTAACAAAGGCTTCTATATTGGGAAATCAGGAGGCTTTCTGTACTTGGGTGGAAATCACTGATCTCAAACAAGATCAGTGCGGGTGGAAATGAGCTGCATGCTTGGCGGAGGTCTGCGCTCTCAGAGTGCTTTTCTAGTTTTGTTATATTCTAAGGTCAAAATTTTCTGTTGATATATTTTAATTAGTAGCAAGTGAAAATAAAGAAGACACAAGTTACAGACATCAAGAAACCTCCAAAACCCGATGTGCGTAAGATGGAAAGTCAAATTCTGTGCAGGTAAGTCCAAATTGCGACGGAGGGTGCGCATAATTCATTGAATGGCGAGTCCAAAGTGGCGACGGAGGGTGTGTACATGGTAATAAGAAGTGGACTCTCCTTTGACCATGACTGACATTTCGCGGGGGTCACCTAGTGGGTCTTACAATTGATAGGTGCATTAATGTGCTGTGTGTGTGAGGCTCATGGCGCTGTGAGCTACAAGTACCTGGTAGATCTACATGTATGTGGGCATTTCCACAGTAAGAGGGTACTTTTCAGGGATGTCCCTTTATTTTCTGTTTCCAATGTGAAGTACCCCTAATACTATATCATCTTCATGAACACTTTGATGAGAGATAACTTTGCCTCAAAATTGCTTCAAGCAAGCAATCTATTAGAAGTTATGCCAAAATGAAAAATTTTGGATGAACGTGTGTAATGCTGGACAGAAAGCTGTGTATTAACATATGAAGGTCAAATCATGAATGCTCATTGAAACTTTTTTTCAATCAAGAGCCTAATTTTGATGAGAGAAGAAAATAACAGCTCTAAAATGCTATCAAACCATTTCTAGACTTAGTGGTGAATGCGTGTAATGTGGACAGACCAATTTGTCACATTTTGTGCGTTCAATGTCAACGTACAGTCAAGGTCACTCAAAATTGCGTCGTGAAATACCTTGTTGACGTAAAATTGAATTGGGGATGTTGCGGCGCCCATTGGTGACCAAATTCTGACAAGTCTGTACTTGCATTGAACCCCTGTACATTTTAGTCACTACATCGGCATGTATGGAGATTTTATTTTTTTTTATTTTTTTTTTTGCCTTTTGCAGATACCCATCACAGTCTAGCTTGTAATAAGCAAAAAATCTCCCTAAAAAAGGCATATTTCTTGATTTTTTTTTCTGCGCTTTTTCGGTGACCCAGACTCTCAGGCCCGAATTCACGAAGGTGGTACAATTGAAACCATGGTTTAAACCATGGACAATATGTATGGAGCGCCAAGTGTCGCATGGCCTCTATTTTGTGATGAAATCAGTCATTTCGTCGACGAAATGACATTTCTTAACCACATTTATGAATTCAGGCATTAAAGCGGGGCATTATTCGTGCACGCTTTGGAAAAGGGTTAGGGTTACTGTGAAAGTGAATATTTTCGCGCGACTAATTTTTCGCGCTTGGCCGGGTAAGAAGAGTTTCGTGTGTTTTTAATTCCGCGGAATCAAGACGTCATGCACAGGAACATATGGGGGCCGAAGATATTCGCGTGCATTTAGTTTTGCCCTAGTTTCTGGTTGTGTGAAATGCGCGAAAATTTCCACTTTTACTGTAGTCAAATGCGTACGCCGGCACACGACGCAAGTTTCCTATAGAGACCTACGCTATCGACACCTCTTTAGTGCTTACGCTGTGGCCCACTTCCCCGAGTCCGAAGAAGTCCGATTCACTGTGGTCAGTGGTTCGATCACAGTTCGGCTCATGATTCGGCTGAGGGGGATGACAACTTTCGCAAACTTCTTTTGTGATGTCATAATAACAAGCACATATGCATGCACCCTGGAATTACTATAGACTGTGTGATGCGCAGAGAAGACAACGAAGGCAACATTACTTAGCAACACCTATGCACTTTACTCTTGATGACAGCTCAACTTCAGTAATCTTCGTATCAATGCTAACGGTGATCAGCAGTATCATCAACAGCGCCCTCTACACTACCGGGACTATGCGCCTTTAATTACTGCATCGGCACGTATGGCGATGTTTTTCTTTTGCTTTTTTGAGGATAGCATCACACTCTGAACTTGCGATAAGCGAAAAATCTCGCAACAGAATGGCTCTGGATAAATTGCGCCGATTCTGCATTTTTATGACGGCAAAATTCGGGATTTCAGATGGATTTTTGGAGGTGACTATAGCACTTCCCTGCTGTGAACGACTGTGCCAGTATGTGAAATGATGTAATATGGGCGCCATGATATGCATGTGTTGTGACGATAGAATTTGCTGGCTTGTGATAAGTGATGAGTGTCCGAATTCTGGAGGCCAGCCGAAAACCTGGAGTTTTACTCTAGTTTCGATATATATTTAACACACATTGTTGCAGATATCATTTTGTACGTCTTATTGAGTTGAACAAATATTGAAGAAAAGCTTGAGTGTCCGAAAACTGGTGGTTTTACTCAAGGTAAATGACCAAATTCTAGGAGGGGTTAGAATACTGGTAGGCTTACCCTATGTTGTATAGTTGGTGTCCAACACATCAAAACCCTGATGTTTTTCTATGAATAGATGTTCTCTGATAATCATATTTTCACACTATCAGCTTCATTTTACTCTGGAGACGAAAGAAAAATATTAATATTCAGTCTGGAAAATCAGAATTGATACAACCTAACCTTACGACTCTGCAGCGCTCCCAAAGACTTGCATGTATTTTCCCTGCACTACGCTGCATGTTTCGCTGTTTGTAGTATCGCGAATTTAGCGAGTCGGGTGCTAACACGCAAAAATATTGGATGAGACGTGCACGCATACATTCTGCATTCCGCGCTCGCTGTACTTCATAATCGCGAATTTAACTACTCGCGAAGCAGCGATGCATTGCAGAGCTTTATTGAAAGTTTTCTCAAAAATTTTCAATGGTACCCCCTATCGTATCGTAAACTTTCATCATGCGAGGGCAGCATATAGAGATTTATTCACGATCAAAGACAGGCGTGTATTTCGGCAAGTTAACTCGCCGTTTGGCTGGGACACAGCGCGAAGCCTGGCGAGTTAAAGTGAAAACAAAGTTCTGGTAAGGGCTTGAGAACCCGTCTGGCACCATTTCATATTTGCTTGCAATATATCAGAAGAGTCTACAAAGAAACTTACCTGGCCGACGCGGTTTGCCGGAATGATGAGTTGTTTTGGAATATTTTGAGAAAAGTAATAAAAGGCGGAAAACCGACTTTTATTCCAGAAGGCTCCAGACTAACTCGGTCTCAGGGAAAACTTGACCCTATTTCAGACAATTTACACGCAGTTCGTGATCGCCAAATTCTACTGTATAATGCCAAACGAGGCCTAACTGAACAGACAGGAAAGTGCGTGCTAATCCTGTACAAAACAAATGGACAGCGCGCGGTCCTCAAGCCTATACGCACATCACCTCAGTTGCTGAGACGCGCGGTCATTGAAGTTTTTGTTATTGTTTATCAAGCGTCTTTGAATGTTTTTAGAGGTGCTTGATAGGCGCACACTAATTTTGCATGCGCGCCAAAGAGGTTTTTTGATGCGCGTGTTGTAATAACTTGGACCATTACTGCGAGTAGCCAGAACGCGAAGCGCTACAATGTAGTTTATACAGGCCACTCCCATAGTACAACACTGTACAATCCAGAGGGACAACCAATACAACTCAGCCCGCCGTCAAAGCGAGGCCGAGTTATCCCCGAGTCCGAGTTTAGCCTGACCCCATTCAGGTAAGTTCGGAGACTGAACCTTTTTGGTTAATATTTCGCATTTTCAACGTTACCCATCGAATATCTTGTTCTTACAGCGTTATTCCGCACATTTCCTAGGCATACGTTCACATTTGGGAGCGAAGTTTGACAACTTTTGCAGGCGTACCAGAACTATGTTTTGGCTTTAACTCGCCATTGGTTGTAAAAGGGTCAAAATATCTCAGTTTGCCTGAAATCTTATTCATATGTAGACAATAGGCCTAAAGAAAATACTCTGAATTCACAGGCGCACATTGAAAATGGTATTTGCGGTACACGCTCCAAGGTAACTGCTTCGAACGAGTGGGCTATTTTGACGCACTCAGTTGCGCCATAATTGGAAACCAACACCCCTACCCTCCACTGACAATACGTGTGAAATGCATGTATTGCTTTTCCTATAGTCCCAAGACAAAAATGCCAAGGTTCGACCTGTCGTGCCAAAATTTGACCACAAGCACACGCATAGGTAGCGTTTATCATATGAAAATCAGATGTATACCAAGCCATGAAATGAGATCAATTATATGTGCATTGATAATATAGACATAAATAGTGCTTAAATCAGCCGAATTTTTTGTTTTCTTGAAAAAATCTTGCATTTTAATAACTTTTCACGTTCACGATTTTCCCATTTTAATGGAAGCTTCGATTAGCCCATCGTCATCAGAAGAGAGCTCGCTAGCGCTGAGCCAGCGCGCGACGTCTGCATACGCGGAATGGCAGTCGTAAATCACACATCCATAGCGACTCCCGCGGCAGCAACCGCAAAGCTCTTCGCGGGCTCCGATCGGGCAGCTGATTTCATTGAAACCACGCATTACAAGGGTCCATTTCGTGTACTGTTGTTAACACATGCACTTATGTGAAGTCAATAAATCTCTCTTTTAAAAATTCAGAAAACATTTCAATTTTGAAAGTGTTGTTTCGATACTACCATATTTTGCCCAATGTGGATTTTATAAAAGTACAAAATACACCAAAGGTCACGACAAATAAGTGTGAAATTTCGATTTAGCGTGCTGAACAAATCATCCCCCTTGGGCTACTAGCAGTAAGCCGGTAGCAGACACACACCCACGTACAGGCTGCGGCTGCGTACAGGAAGGCAGAAGTAGGTTCAGGTTTGTGATTAGAATGCGTTGTTTGTCATACGGCCGTATTACTTTTGAAAAGAATATCAATGCACCCCTCTCATAACTGCTACCGCTAGCGATCATCGCGAATGGGCTCAGAAGTTGATCACTGCGTGCGTAGAAAACGATGTAGCCTTCCTACGTGCGAGAGAGCGCCATCTAGGGTAACATCCCCAGTATTCGGTCACTTAAGCTTTTTTGCAATATTTTTCAAACTAAAATAATACATACATACATCATATCTACAGCAATGTATGTGAAATATATCAAATTTCTTTAATCTCAATTTTTATTTCGTTAAATATGACAAAGAATTTCACAAAATCGCAAAATATATCACCATGAAAATTCCCCAGTATACGGTCACCGGCTCCAGTATTCGGTCGCGCGATATGCGCGTTCAAAGTCAATGCGTGTTCAAGGCAGCTGAAAAACGCGCGCGCGCACTACCTTGTTGGCGCAAATTTGCATCGGGGACGTTGCGGCGCCCGTTGGTGACCGAATACTGGGGACTCGGCACTTGCATTCAACCCTTGTGCATTGAGACACTGTTTCGGCACGTACGGAAATTTTGTTTTTCTTTTGCGTTTTTGAGGATACCATCAGACTCCAAAGCTTGCGATAAGCAAAAAATCCCGCGAGAGAACGGCCTATTTCTCGATTTTTAGCGCTTTTTCGGCGACCCGTATTCTTAAAACTGGGCCTTATCCGCGCGCGCTTTTGGAAAGTAGCGCCGATTCTGCACTTTTGACGGTAAAATTTTGGATTTTGGATGGATTTTTGGAGGGGGCTAAGGGAGTTTCCTGTTGTTAATGAGTGTGCAAGTATGTGAATCAATGTGATTTGCGTGTGTTGTGACAGTTGAACTTACTGGCTGGTGACTAGTAATAAGTGACCGAATACCGGGGGCTGACCGAATACTGGTGCCCTTACCCTAGTGTTGAACGATGAACCCTAGCATACGTTTAAAATGTAGCAGGCGGTCGAATTTTGGACAGCATTATGGTCAAATCATGGGCAGCTTGCTTTACATTCATAATCTACGGTAGGGTAAGGGCACCAGTATTCGGTCAGCCCCCGGTATTCGGTCACTTATTACTAGTCACCAGCCAGTAAGTTCAACTGTCACAACACACGCAAATCACATTGATTCACACACTTGCACACTCATTCACAACAGAAAACGTCCTTAGCCCCCTTCAAAAATCCTTCCAAAATCCCAAATTTTACCGTCAAAAGTGCAAAATCGGCGCTACTTTCCAAAAGCGCGCGCGGATAAGGCCCAGTTTTAAGAGTACGGGTCGCCGAAAAAGCGCTAAAAATCGAGAAATAGGCCGTTCTCTCGCGGGATTTTTTGCTTATCGCAAGCTTGGAGTGTGATGGTATCCTCAAAAACGCAAAAGAAAAACAAATTTTTCGTACGTGCCGATACAGTGTCTCAATGCACAAGGGTTGAATGGAAGTGCCGAGTCCCCAGTATTCGGTCACCAACGGGCGCCGCAACGTCCCCGATGAAATTTTGCGCCAACGAGGTAGCGCGCGCGCGCGTTTTTCAGCTGCCTTGAACACGCATTGACTTTGAACGCGCATATCGCGTGACCGAATACTGGAGCCGGTGACCGTATACTGGGGAATTTTCAAGGTGATATATTTTGCGATTTTGTGAAATTCTGTGTGATATTTAACAAAATAAGAATTGAGATTAAAGAAATTTGATATATTTCACATACATTGCTGTAGATATGATGTATGTATGTATTATTTTAGTTCGAAAAATATTGCAAATAAGCTTAAGTGACCGAATACTGGGGATGTTACCCTATCATGTTTTGCTGTTGATCTTGTTTATTATCGGGTTTTCAGTAATATTTCAACATCTTCAAATGCCCAGTGAAAAAGCAGAACCACTGGATGGCACTGCACGTACGGTGGTGTAGTCTAGGTTCTAATGCGTGGAAGTTCATTCTTCACGCACAAAGCCATAAATAGAGGGGTGTCGGTTTCAATGGACAGACTACGGTGTCGATGTGTTGGACACTCTCTAAGTAACGTTAGACTGCCATGAACTGTGAACAGGCTCACGGCCGTACAGAAATCTACTGCCACAACTACTCTAAGGCTAACGTTAGTCGTTAGTCTATGTTGATGCTGCAAACCAGGATAATTAGATCTACTCAATGTATAAATTCCCTTCGTTTGGGTCAGTGAGAACAAGTGTAGGCCCTTGGCTGTCTAAGCGAGAGAACCCAGAAGTCCATCGACAGTCCGCCTATATCGTGACACATGCTCACCTAAGTAGCTGTTAGAGGGGATCCCTGTTAGAAACCCTAGTCACACAGTGTCCCAGTCACAGTAGGGCCTGTACACTACAGCCCGTACGGGCGACACCCTGCAATGCCGTGAGAGCGCAGTTTACATAGGGTGTTACATCCCCTTACATCCCTGTTGTTGCCAATGTCGTTACCAGCGAGCACATAAGATACAGCAATCTATGACGAAGTTATCAGTAAATTTACATTCATCTCGTTGGATCAGATGCTACCTACCAAAACCTGATTGCAGATATCCTCAAGCTCCTTCTCAACTTTCACCCTGTAATCCTTCGCCAACGCCTTTTTCCTTTCTGAGAGCGCTTCTGTTGAATTGCTACTCTGGTTCGCCTCCTTCGCTTCGATACTGCTGATTACCCTCCATGATGAGCGCCTTGCTCCGACAACGTTTTTGTACGCTACAGATAACAGATTTCGTTCCTCGTTGGTCAGGGGACAGCCCATTTCGGTCACCTTCTTCATTGCCTCGGCCATGTCATCGTACCTCTCGGCCTGCTCAGCGAGTTTAGCCTTTTGAATAAGATATGCCTTATCAGGATTCCCCATGTTGGTACGTGGAGATGATGGCCTATGAAGAAAATACTCTCACAAATCAATCAACCTCCTCTTTTCCGAAATGTGGATATTGGCATCAGTCGAAGTAAAGTAGCAATCAAATAGACTCACATACACATGCACACATACATGGGCCGGGCGTCGTCGAGCCAAGGGATAAGTTAGAAAATGGCGGCGAGAATGGGCCCTATCACTAATATTTGACCAAAATTATTAATCCGCCAAAGATAAAACGTCGTTTCCTTATTGATTTTCATACACAATGGTGTTTTATGAAATTAAGTGGCTATAAATTTACGATTTTAGACTTCAAAAGGCCTTATAATCACAGACATCCGATAACTCTAAATATATGAATCGGAGTACGTTTTTATGTGACCACTTCACCGTTCCAAGGAACCTCCTAGCAGTACCAACGGTGAGGGGTTTCCTACATTTGGAATCAAGGTGTATGACGTTCGGTAACCAGGGCGAGTCATTGGTAGTCATGCCCAGTGATGTCATGAAGTAAGAATTTAAGTTTTGGGAATTCCCGGCTTTTTCGGTTCTTCCTGCTCTGTTAGCTTGACTCTGTCACCCGTAAAGCCACAAGTGTTGGCAAAACTCCCGGAGCAAAATACATATTGGTACGATGAATTATATACGGCAGAGTGCATACTCATTTGATAGCAGACTCGCATTACATTCTTCGTGGGAAGGACCCGAAACTCGTAGAAGCAAGGCAATCAATTTCCGCAGCAGACGCCACTTGCATCGAAGGATAAGCATGCTGTACGTACTGTACGTACGTATTGGAATACCTACAGAGAACTGGCGATCAGCGACGGCTGCATGTATCGGAGGAGGCGGGGCCGACGTTGCAGGAAGTGCTAGTTTGTAGAGGAGTCCGTAAACCATCGAGAGGAGAAAGCAGCAGTGAGACGAACGGTTTCGTTCGGATCGGACAAAATAAGAGACAGTCCAACTTTGGCTATCCAGTCATGTTTGGCACCTGGCTGATCTCTCTTTACGGCTGGTAGGCCCGGCTGGTCGGCCCGACAAGCCGTACGGTAGAGAGAGATATCAGCCAGCTCGGAGCGATACGACTGTCAGCAAAGAATGGTTCAGTGCGGTACACGTATTCGTGCTATTACATTTGTTTGTGTCATGATTGAAACTCTGTTGAAATGAATTGATATGGATAAGGTATAGTGCATTAGAAGGGGAAACAGATCCTCGTGTACACGTACGCATTCGCATACGTGTCTTTTTAAAATTTGTTTCTTTGTTTGTTTGTTGTTTTTTTTTTCGTTTTCAGACAAACAATTAATGCGGGTCCATATCAAATCTAACAGTAAGACTCAGAGAGGCCCTCTCCCGTGGCCTGTTTGTAGAGAAGAGCGCGGTCCGGTCCGACTTTCCTTTCTACGTTTGTATATTACAGTGTAATACAATTGTTAGCATTTTGATTGGTAGAAGTTTAGAACTTCTTGGGGGTGTTTCACAAAGCTGTTCTTAAACTCAAGTTACGAAGGACTTAAGAACGACTGGTGATTTCGTATGTGCTATACTTATCAGAATCTCAATAATTCAGCACAAGAACTGATCACCGGTCGTTCTTAAGTCCTTCGTAACTTTAGGAACAGCTTTGTGAAACACCCCCAAACGTTAGGCCTACATGTGGTACTGTACCCGATTGATCCCTGGGCCCTGTTGCATAAAACCCTTACCGCTGGACTTACCGCTCCTTTCTAGCGGTAAGTCTTCAAATTAGCGGTAAATTTTAGAATCCTTGATGCTGATTGGCTGTGATGCCTAATTTTGGCGGTAGTTACCATTGAAATTCAACGGTAAGTTTTATGCAACGGGCCCCTGGTGTGATAGCAAGATGGTGATCGGATCCCAGGGGTGTGTTTCATCAACGTTTTTCAGCGCTGACAATTTCAGCAAAATCCTTGGTTTTGTTTGGCTGAGATGCTCTGGTCACTGACTGTTACTATGGTGATTCAAGTTGTCAGCGCTGACAAACGTTGATGAAACATCCCCCAGATTTTACCCAATACGCCTACCTTAGGCCAAGTTAGGGATTGCTGTTTTGTACAGTAGAAAAAAAAATGCCAGGTGAGAAGTCGTGAGGTGGATGCGGCGTTGTGAAGGGACCCTTCATGTCAGAAATGCTTTGTGATGTTACAATTTTGTTTAGTATTCGGAAATGTTTCATTCACAGAGCGAAATGTCCAAATTGCTTCATGACGTCACAATTGTTTCGTTACATTAGAGTGACGGTACGAAATAGTGCGCAATATCAAAATTGCTTTGTGATGTCACAATTGTTTGGTCAGAAATACACTATTGTTGCAATCATTTCACAGTGACGGTACGAGCGCAGCGCGCGATGTCTAAATTTCGTTATGATGTCACAATTGTTTTGTTAAAAGTTGTTACATTCACAGCTAGTGACGGTACAAAGCTGCGCACAATTTCAGAATGGTTATTGCTTTGTGACATATTTTGCAAGTACATATAGTACTACTTCATGGAGTGTCAAAATTAATATGCCAACATTCTGACATAGCTGAAATTATATTTTGGATCAAAAAATTATGCTCCAGTGATTGGTTGAAAGAGCTTCACGTGATTATAGGTATCTTCAGCTATGTCAGAATATTGGCATGTTTGACACTCCATGAAGTACTAGACTGGTCTACATGTATTTGCAAAATGACATCACCTCTATAACGACATTTTGCAATTATAATACGGTATACCATTTGCGAAATGATGTCACACTGAAGCAATTCTGAAATTGTGCGCAGCTTTGTACTGTCTGTGAAATGTAATATTTGTAACAGAAACAATTGTGACGCCACAAAGCAATTTTGACATTGCACACCGGTCAGTACGTTAGTCTGTTAAATGTATCGATTTCTAACTAGTCAATTGTGACGTCATAAAGATATTCTGACATTGCTCATTGCTTTGTACCGTCACTCTGTGAAATATGTATAAGATATTTTTTTAACCAAAACATCACAAAGCACTTCTGACATCGGGTCAGTAGCCCTATACGTAGGCCTATAGGGTCCCTTTACACGATCGCATCCATCACCACATGATTTTCGCCTCGCATTTCCCCCTATTTTCCCCCTTTTTGTTCAAATTTTGGATTCAAAATATAAAACAAAAAATATTCTTCGCCTAATTTCGAGCTTCTTTCTCGGTGACTCCAAAGGAACTACATTGTACATACAGTACGTGTATTCACTTCGGGGCTGCGGCCCTCATTGAATAGTTCTTTTCAGAGTCACCTCAGCCCATAACCAGAAACTCTCAAGGCAAAGTATATTTGTATATAATACCTAAAATCACGTGAAACTCTTTGAACCAATCGTCAGAGGATAACTTTTTGATACAAAATATGACAAACAAATACATGTACAGTACACATAATCACGTGAAGCTCTTTCAACCATTCCCCATAGGATATTTACATTTTTGATCCAGTATAAATATACTGTACAAATACTCTGCCTAGAGAGTTTCTGGTTAAAACTACGGGCAGAGGTGTCTCCAAAATGTAGTACATTTGTATAGGTTTGGGAGACACCGAGGCCCAAAGTTTTAACCGTGCAAATTAGGCAGGGCATGACTTTTTATTTGTTTTACATTTGGGACCAAAGATTTAAACAAAAGAAGGGGAATGTGGCTCGAGAAGTCGTGTGGTGGATGCGATGATGTGGAAGGGTCCAACAGTGACTGTATGAAACGTGGTGCGATGTCACAACTGATTTTTACTTTATGCTACTGTATTTTATAAAGTCGACCGACGAAGCAGCGTGCAATGTCAGAATTGTATTATGGTGTCACAATTGCTTTTTAGAAATTGCTATACATTTCACACCTTGGCATTCAACAGCAGCGCGCCATGTAACAATTGCTTTATAATATGTCATACTTGCTTTGTGACATCATTTCACAAATACAGTAGTGCACTGTTTGGAAAATGTCATAAGCAGTGACGTCATATATTTTCCAAATATGTACATTTACTGTACATGTAGTTCCAAATGCAATCACTTGAAGCTCTTTCAACCGATCACTATTAGAGGATTAATTTTTTAATCCAAAATGTAGGCCCGAATGCATTTTGTTTAATACAGTTAGTTTGTGTGATTTTGCTGATTGTCAATGACAGCTTGGCAACAAGGAATCCCCTTTAAAACTCGCATCGCTTGTAAGATAACGAATCTTATAGTGCGAGGCAGTTTAACTACAACCACTCGTGTGTAATTATTCTATCTCTGCCAACTTGAATTGTTTTTATGTTGATAAGCCACAGTATACACAATTTGCATTATCGGCCGTTGAATCCAAGTCCAGAAAAGAAAGAGAATGTGATCCCTAAATCATTAATGATTGGCCAGTAAACGCAGAAATCGGTATCATTATATACAAATATGTACTAGTACTTGTACAAGGCGTACAAGAGAATACATGTAATCTGAAAACTTTCGGAATACATGTGTAATATTCTCTCGACATGCTACTGATAATTATAAAGGGTTATCGATACACTGTCTTGAGGGAGCTAGTAATTCAAATGCCCTTTTTAATATGCTGTAGGAATGAAATACAGGGATATTATGTACAATTCTCTTGATATTTCCCGTTGATAGTTCCGCTATTGTAACACCACGAAAAGTTGTAATCTTCTTAATTCATCGATATACATTTAATCGAAGTTATAAAAAGAAATAACTTTTGAAAGGATTGTCCTATATACTTTCCTGAAAACTCAATAATATAATCATTATTTTACAGGCCTTTAAATATTTCTCATCTGTACCAAAACCACCTTCTTGTGCTACTATTGGAATTAAGAATAACAGTCTTCAACTTATAAGTCTGCTTTGTTTTTATAACATGCGTCATGTCAGCAATACTAGTAATTGATATTATTCACAACTACATTGTACAATTGTAATTGGTAACAGCGGACGAAAGATTAAGGATGAAAATATCTAAAACGAAAGAAAGGAAAAGAAACTGAATTAAAAAAAAAAATAGGAGTCAATAGAAATGCTCTCGGTCATTCTCTTTCCCTGTTCGATCTCTCTGGGGTCATAACAAATTTCGCAGTTGCGTCCAATGTATACTTTTCAGTTGAATTATTGCACAGCGCCGTTTCACGTGAGCTCAATATCGAAATCGTCTCCCTTGAACCCGTGCGAATATAACGACTGTGTGTGAGTGTGTTTGTGCGTGTGTGTGTGTGTATGTGTGTACATGTATATTTGTGTCTTTTTACAACTGCAGAAATTTTTGGGAGGGAGAACATTATGAACCCAGTCATATATATACAATGTATTTAGTAACAAAGATTTTTTATTGAAGGGGGGGAGGCATTTAATGCAGATTTATTCAGGCGAAGGATTTATCATTTGGAACTTTTTGTTTGACAAAAACTCCCAGATGAGATCGATCTCTTATATTATCTTTATACACTTGTATATTAAAGAAATACATGTACATGTATTGCATCAGAGTCTCGAGTCTTTCTTAAAAAGAGGAGAATTTGATGGTACATGTATTTTCTATACATGTACGCAATTGGTTTCAAGTACAAGCTGCATAAGATATGTGTGATTGCGATAAAATATTTCTTTAAAAATTGTTAGCAAATCATTACTGTAAAATATTTGTAATCACAGAAGCTTTATGCACATTTTGTGTCTAGTTTATAAAATCTGTACATGTATAATTATGCAAGTGTGATTGCTTAGAAATCAGAAATGGCCATTCGAAATTTAATTTTCCTGAAAAAAGTATGAGATATTCTTGTGAGGACTAGAATTTCAACACTTCCAACACAAATTTCAATTTAAATTACTTCATGGGGTGGTTTACAGTAAGGACCATGCACCTACATGTATTTAAATATGGTTTTGCTGTTGATAATTTCTGTTCTTTTTGTAGTCAAAGCTCAGAAGATTATTCGCATTCGCCTTGGAATTGCGCTAAAATGAAAGAATTTCGACAGGACAATATTATGATCGGGCATTTTGGGGTAGCAGAATTAATGCGGACTGGCAAGATCGACACGTGGGTATAGAAGGAACTTCTTATAGACTATATAAGAGTCAAAATAATGGTTTGTGTTAGATATACAAGTACAAATGTAATATGATATGTACATCCATTACATTGTATATACAGTGCACTCCCGTTATAACGAAATGCTAGGGACCGGCAGTTTTCTTTCGTTATAACGAAATTTCGTTATAACCGAACAAATACAATATATAACGAAAACAAGGAAACAACGTATATATATCATATTCTGTTTGCTGAATACTCATCATACACTGGAAAGCTATGTGAAATGTGATGGGATAACTGTATTACAATAATAAACGCAAGTTCCCCTCAGAAACTGTGCGTGACACAAGGGGCGAACACACAGTGGTGTGAAGCGTTCACCCATGTAGAGATGCTATGCTTGTTCCGCTACGTATTTTCGAAAGCAATTCGCATTTCGTTATAACGGAGCACATCATTCTTTTGTTTTTCTTTGTCTGTGGTGCTCGGAAAAGACTTCGTTATAACGGAAATTTTACTATAACCGTGTTCGTTATAAGCGAATTTTGTACCATAGACTTTAATGGTGATAATTTTGGGACCAGAAGATTTACTTCGTTATAACGAAATTTCGTTATAACCGTGTTCGTTGTAACGGGAGTGCACTGTATTGTCATTTTATTTCTTATACATGTATTGAAAAATGAAGTGTGTGTCTCAATTGCTATCCTTGCCAAAAGATTTAATTCTGTTTCGTGGTGAAGTGATACCAAAGTGAAATGCTGTTTCTGGCATTTGAATGGAAGTGAATAAATGTTACGTGTACATGTATTTGGAAAAAAGAAGAAATGTGTGTTCGTCCATTTATTTTGGTGTAAGTGAGAGAAGGAGAGTGATGCCCGCTGAGATAAGATGATTTGAGTGGTATTGTGCGGGAGGCGGGAGGGAGAAAGCTAGTTGAATTTGCAATCACAGTTCGTTTTTTCCGAAGGTTTTTCTTTCGAGGGTTCGTTCTTGGGGTTGGTTGATCCGAAAATGAAATGAGGTTCGTTATTCCGAAGGATCGAACATGATCTGGGGGGAGGGAACTTGTCGGACAAAATTTAATTTTCTCTCAACTATTCAGACGCAAGGATTTCATTTACAACAGTTTGTCAGAAGAAAAAAAAATATCTGACAAAACGCTTTATGAAATGCCCGTCCCACCCACCCCCCACCCCCCCCCCCCCCCCCAAAAAAAAAAAAATGAAATAAGGCTCGCTAATCCGAAAATGAAGTACAGGTGTACACTGTATGAAAGGTTTGTCATTCCGAAGGTTCGTGGTTATTATCAGGCCCTACCACTTTTGCACCTTTTTTTTCTTTTTCCGATTGACGAACTTAATTTGATTTTCGAATTAACGAACCTTCAGAACAACGAACCTTATTTCATTTTAGGATCGTCGAACAAAACATAGGAAATTTGTGTGTTTCGGAATAAAGAACCTTATTTCATTTTAACGAACCTTCGGAATAACGAACTTCACCCGAGTTTGTTTGTTGTTGTTGTTTGTTTGTTGTTGTTGTTTTTTTTTTGGGGGGGGGTGAAGAGGGAAAGACCGGTAGAAAAGGGACGGGGTTGGTAATATATTGCATGCATATATTTTTCTTTTGCTTTTTAAATCCTCCTGTTAGCACCGACAAGTCTTGATCGGAAGAACTCAATAGACACGAAGCCAAGCCCGTCACCTGGGTCTTCAGGCTTTTGCTTGGCCTTATAGTCTCGTGTGACGACCCTCCTCTTGAAATCTCTTTGACGAACAAAGTATTTGGGACATTATGTGCTACAATTATTATATAGGCCTATATCATCCTATATGTATTATAATTATGCATGTATGTTGTGTATAATAACAATGTGCCTGTACTTTCTATTTAAAAAAAAAAAATCGAGTGAAAATGTTCACTCTTGAAGGAGTGAATAACAGAAAAGTGAATTTAGAGTGAAATTGGAGTAAATTTTGAGTGAAAGTTTTCATTTTCACTCATTTTGGAGTTACCTCAAGGATCACTCCAAAATCTTCAAAACATTAATTTTCACTCAAAATTCACTCCAATTTCACTGTAAATTCATTCTTATCTGTTATTCACTCCTGTAAGAGAGAACATTTTCACTCGATTTTTTTTAGAGATAGGCCTATTGATATGCATCATCATTAATGAGCAACTCGTATAGGGCATAATGTATAATAAACAGGATAAGGAGTTCACAAATGAAAATAGAGGTTCACAAGGAAGAGCGCGGAGTAAACGAATTTCGTAGAAAAGGAGAAAAACGTTTAGTTATGGTTGTTTCCACTTCAGATTTCTTGTATTTTTGGTGAGATAATGAGAAACCTCTTTTAATGAAATAGCATGTGATTCCAAGAGAACTTCAACGTTTATTTGATGTAAATTGGTTTTGAAATGGCCGAGATATCCAAAACAAAGCGATCCTATTATTAGAGGTGGGACAGACCTTTCCTTACGATCGCTTCGTTTTACTTTGCGCTTTTTGGGGTGTCTCCATTCTGAAACCGATTTTCATCAAATAAACTAAGTTCCTCTTAGAATGGTATGCTCTGTACTATTTCATAAGTGGTTTCTTGGTAAAATGAATCTCGCAAAAAAAAAAAAAAAAGTTAAGTAAAAGCTCAATCCTCATCTCCACCAATATAATACGTGTACCATTCCTTAATTGAAGACGTATGATATGGTCGGCCTACTGCTATAGTTGTCCCTTCTTATACACGTGTGTTATTTCGCTGCTTCGATACTATATTACACAAGCCCCTCCAGACCCCATCACACACTCACACACACGTGCATAATACACAAGGCAAGCGATGTCTCGCCTGCTAGATGAAATTAACATTTATGCTTCCAAACGGGGGAACCACTCTAGAAAGTTTTTGAGAGTATTTTGTACAACAATATTGCGAATACAGTGCTTATCAAGGATATTTCATTGACCTTTTTACCTTTGCCCATGTCGGACTTCACCCATAATCAAACTTGACCGTCATCTTTAGGTGCATGATAAAAGTATATTCATGTGTTGTAAGCTATGGTCATACTGCTCAAAGTTCTGGAAAGTTATTGAGAATATAACGTGAGTACGATGCTTTATCAGGGAAAATTTGATCTTAGACATGTCGGACTTCACCAATAATAATGATTAGTCTATATGCATCATTAATTTTGGTATAAATGTACAAAATGCTTATGGGTTGCAGCGCAGTGAAAGGCCTCTGAAGATAGGAGATCAATACCACTAAATATTAACCCAATCAATTTGATCCTTAATGGAAGGGATCTTGCAGTGAATTGTCAGCTGAAGAAACCCGGAAGTGGCGTACAACTATTGGAGTTTGTCGGAGTATGCATTTTGGTGGTTTGTGTGTGTGTGTGTGTGTGTGTATGCGTTTGTATGTGTGCGTGTGGGAGATCCTCGGGGAGAACAGATACGAGAGATCAATAATATGCACGAACCATGCTTAAATATTGATATATTACGGGAGTGGATTACAGGCCTATAAAGTTCAAAGTTCAAAGTTCAAATTTATTTCCATTCGACATAAAACCATCAAACAGTTCATACAATGAAAACACATAGATACAAATATATGAATATCAAAAGAAATACACACACATACACAAAACAACAACAAGAACAAGAGCCGATGCGTAAATTCATGTGAATGGGGGGTCAACAGAGAAGAGCAATAAGCCTTGTAAATCGCTGACCCCTAGAAAAATAATACAGTGTAAAATATATCGGGAGTATAGAAAAGAAACTAAGGAGGAAAAGAAAAGGACAGGACTGAAGAACAAATCAAAAGACATAATATAAGTGCAATTAGAATAATCATTCTGAATGAGAATATGAATTCAGGAGTAAAAATTTATAATTCCTTTTAAAACTATTCAAAGACGGTTTCATTTTCAAATCAAATGGTATTTCGGTCCATAATAATGGACCTTTATAAAAAACTATTCTTAGAAATATTTGTTCTCACATAACATAAATGATAATCATTAGCACGACGGGTGTTATAAGCATAAACATTACTATTCAATAAAAATTTAGAAGAAATATTAGAGGGCAATAATCCTTTTGAACACATATACATAAAAATTGCAAGATTATATCTATTAATATCATATACATTTAAAAGCTTCAAATGAAAAAATAAAGGTGAAATGTGAGCATCATTAAAAGATACATTGGAAATTATTCGAATAGCTTTTTTCTGTAATAATACAAACAATTTTTTCATACAAAAATCATTTCCATTGGACCAGGCCACACTGCAATAATTGATATGGGAAATAAATAAAGTATGGCATATAACATAAACAGAATATATCTAGGGAAATGCCTCAGATGATAAAAAATACCAATACCTTTGGCAATACGATTGCACACGACACCAATGTGTTCATGCCATGAGAGCTTCGCATCTATATACACTCCTAAAAAGTTTACACATGACAAACGAGAAATTGTTTGACCATTAAAATACAAAACAGCATTCATATCAAATTTTCTCTTTCCAAATACCATAAACTGAGTTTTACTTACATTTATCACCAATTTATTATTAATCAACCAGTTACTCAAACAAATCAATTCATGATTAAATAAATCCACTAAATAACTAAAATTGTTATGTGACATGAACACACTGGTGTCGTCTGCAAATAAGATAAACTGTAAAATTTTACTTTAACAAACAATATCATTATTAAATATAAATCAGAAATAACAATGGACCGAGAATGGAACCTTGTGGCACTCCACAACGAATGCATTTATACGAAGACTTGTAATTGTCAATTGTTACAAACTGAAATCGCTTAGACAAATAATCTTTAAATAATCTTGACAAAACTCCGGGAATACCATAATTTTCTAATTTATTCAACAAAATTGAATGATCAAGAGTGTCAAAAGCTTTGCTTAAATCAAGAAACAAACCAATAGTATACTTTTTCAAATCAATTGCTGTTGTAACTTTATGTATTAAATCAAGAAGAGCTGTAGAAGTGGAGTGTCCCGAACGGAATCCATACTGACTGTTTGATAACAGATTACATGAAATAAAAAAAAGTGTATAGTCGTTTATATAGACATTTTTCAAATACTTTGGAAAAAAACGGCAGAACAGATAACGGACGATAATTCATCAAATTAGAAATATCACCACTTTTAAAAACAGGAATTACCTTTGTAATCTTCAGTTGATCCAGAAATACGCCATTGGAAATGCACAAATTAAGATAACATAAAGGAGAACAGATCCGAAGTGATGCAGGTCATTATTGTCATATCTTACTGGTGATTCTATAAAGCTTTCAAACTTCTAATGGCTCAGATTTTCACACTTATAGGCTTATATCAGTATAGGGAAAACAGGGTTTGTGGTAAAATTGACTAATATGATCGTACGTATAGTAGGATTGTATATGGTGTAAAAGGTAAAAGTAGGTCGAAAGGTACAATGTTATTGACTTTCTAGTTTACTATAGGCCTGGCAATAACGCAACCAAATCGATCGGTATCCAATTTCGGGTTCCACGCGAAATGTGCAATGTAATAGGGGAGAGTGGAATGAAGTGGGACAAATATTGTGATTTTATGAATTTCTCGTACAGCTTTTCTGATATTCAGAATGGGGCACTCATGTTCCGGACCCACAGACTACTGATGCTATAGGCCACATGATGAATTCTAGGCTACGTCTCATATTTTTCATATTGTTGATTTAAAAAACAAACAAACAAGAAAGCAAGCTTCTGAATGGGGTGAATTGGGTCACCCCTGGAAGAAGTGGGACACTGTGGTTGGGGCAAAGTGGGACTTGTAGGTTAGACAATATATCACAAGAATATCATTGGTGAATACAGTGTATATATTTACACATGAAGAGTTTCATCACAAAACGTGAAATATCCATCGGTCTATCACCCCCCCCCCCCAAAAAAAATACAATTAAAGCTCCTGAAATTCAAAGAAAACAAAAAAAATCCGCCGTATAACTCTGAATACTAGGGAGAAGTGGGACAATGATGTCCCAGTTTACCCCATAGCACCACCACCCCCCCCCCCCCCCCAAAAAAAAAAAAAAAAAAATATATATATATATATATATATATATATATAAGTGGCGGCTGTAACATCACAATTGTTCACATTTTTGCAAAATCTTTTAATGCTAATTATGGGAATTCATAAGGCCTACATAATAGGGTGCTAAGTGCCTGCTCAAGCTATACAGTTAAAGCACTTCACGACAATGAATGCAACAACAACAACAACAAACTGCAAAAAAAAAAGTGTGAGACAAAAAAAAAAATCGTTCAAAAGTTAGAATTATACTTTCCAGCAGAGTTGTTGCGAAGGTATGACCATGTGCTTGTACTCCGATGCCAAATGCGTGATATAATAGGGGATAAGGCCTGAAAGCTGATTGGTTCAAAACTTTTTGAGATCGGCCTATGGGAGGTGTCCCACTTCTCCCACGTCGGTCCCATTTCACCCCACTCACTCTCCCCTATCATCGTCGCGACCTGGAGCTCCTGAGCTGACAAAATAAAAAGCGAAGTACATGTACATAAATATAGGATTGTCTCCATCGATGTCGAGGGTTACCGTTAGTCATGAACAGACAGATGAGACATCCCTGGTGACGTGGTCATTTGGAAGAGTACATTGATACCTGAATGAACTGAAGTTTACAGAATGAACACACTTGCTTTCTCATGTCATTAGCTTATTACATATTGTATACGAATACGTCATGTACTTTGCCTTTACCATTGAGGGCCCATGCTTTTAGTATTTAATACGGTAGTATTGATCGTCGGGAATTGGAAGCGAAGCCAGACAAACGAATACGTAGTATTTCATGCGTGCGTAGCAGATGAACACCGGTACATGGTATGGAAAAGCCGCCGTTCTTCCTCACTCCAGTGACACTTCTCATTCCAGTGCAGTCGAGTGGAGTACAAAGATTTGACGATCTTACACATCTAATGACACATCGCACATGCATGCATGCTGTGCACATCCAACATCACTCGCGAGCAAGTTCGCGCTTCCCACAACCCTCCATCCGGAACTACTTTCGACTTCCACAACTAGCCATTCAACTCGGCCCGACCCCCCCCCCCCCCCCCCCCCCCACCCCGCGTCTCGCTCTTTCCACACTCCAGCGATCAGGGATCGAGTCGTGACCCGCGCCGTTGGAGTTCGCTAAATTCAGTGGCTGCCCATCCATCCCATACAGGCGACAATAAAAGTCCGACATTCCACCGACAGCTAGCTGAAATCGAAGAGTCGTGGCCTGTTTAAAGATAACGAACGACAAAATGTATGCAACTGAAGAATAATAATAAAGGTTATCGAAATAATGAAACAAGATATCGTCCTCTTGCACACAAACTTCAAAATTTAACTTCAGCTACTATAAGTATTCGATATGGTGAGGTAGAGCAGGGAGGTCTCACCACGCTCCCTGGGTAGAGTCGTGTGGGCGGTGCTACTGCACTGGTAGGCATTTCACGCAATCTTTCAGTAGACTGTCTTTCGTTTTCCCCGCCCAAAGTTTGGAGTTGAAGGCTGTTCTATCAAGGGGTGCGTAGGGCACTGATCACTGTGCGAGCGCTAACATTTCAGAAAGTCACATATCGGCTCCCGAATACTGTATCTTATTTTGACTGATTGTATTCACAGCAGGCTATCCCGATCTGCATACATTTATGTTTTGGATTTTGACGCAAGTAATGTGCGGAATTAGTGTACAAGAAATTAATAATACTAGTAGGCCCTACTGAATGTACACCGTTATCAGGGGCGGATCCAGGAATTCCGTAAGGGGGGGGGGGGGCAAAAAATTTAATTTCTGGTGCTTCTTCTGGGTTTCATCCATATAGATATATATATATCTCTATGGTTTCATCTCATTTTTTTCTTTTTATTTCTTTTGTCTGAACAGCAAATAAAGAAGGGGCGCGCGCCGCCCGGTGCGCCCCCTCTGGATCCGCCACTGGTTATTCGTTGTGTAGGCCTGAGCCGAGAGTAAACGAATTTTCTGACTATACTCAGTATACCACACTTGTATGTTTCGTGTAATTTTTTTATCTGCTTGTGATTTTTCTCGTAAACTGCATGCCTTTCCCAGTAAAATCTATCCAGGCTTCCGCATCTTGTACGTACGTACCAGGGGCGGATCCAGGAATTCCGTAAAGGGGAGGCGCCTTTACAAAATTAAAGGGGGACTCACGCCTCCACCCCATCCCCCCCCCCCCATTTTTTTCTCTTATTTCTTTTGTTTTAACCAATAAGTAGAAATACAGAGGGGGCGCGCGCCCGATGCGCCCCCTAAGATCTGAATCCGCCACTGCGTACAGTTACATTGAAATGTGTCTTAATGCGAGTCGTCAAAAGCTGCGAGTCGTCAAAAGCAAATATTTGCTCATTGCAACTTGACGAAGTGGCGTGTGTGTATAATCTTCGGCAAAGTGGACGTTTGGGACTTGAAAAGAAAAAAAAACTCGGTTGTGAGGAAGTCGTCACGTTTTATCATCCCAACTGTCTTTGATTGTTTGCAATTCTCTAATTAGCCGGGTTTTAGCGCAATAACCTCTGTCAACTTAATATAACCACAATCCTATCTGCTGACTGCAGAGGTCAATAAATTGAGCCGTATAAGTCACTTTACGGGTACTTATAGGTCAAACTTGCCCCCCCCCCCCCCCCCCCCCGGTCTTCCAGTCTTTTATGAAGGGGCATTCCAGTGCAGTTTATAGTCTGAAAAGGAGTAAATTTTCGTAATAGCTAGCACACCATTAGTGGAAATTTGATCAAAATTGAGGGCCGATGAAAAAAAAAAGGGAAGTTATGGCATTTTGAAGTTTCGCAAAATTTCCCCAAACAGTTCTTGAACGGTCAATGTGAATATGCAAGTAATGAAGTGATGATGTCATCAGCTCACAACTTGCTAGTAGTTTATACATAATTTTTCAAAATGCCCAATTTTTCCGATGATAAGGTCAGATGATGCCCATACAACTGTCTCGAATTTTGATATCATATCTGTCTGATCATTATTTCTAAGTTATTCAACCAAGAATTCATAACCCAGCATAATTTGTTACACTTTGATATCAGCAGGAAATGTTTATTCTCGTCAATTTTTGAACACGATGAATGGAAGTTTGTGCGGGTGATGACATCATCAGCTCACTCATTAACATTCAAACAACGAGAACTGTTCTGTAGAAATTAACGAAACTTCATAATTTCATAACTCCCCTAATTTTTATCCAATTTTGATCAATTTTTCACTGCTGTAGCTCTACTTGTAAGATTTCACTCTCCCATACCAAACTAACTTATACAACTGGCATGGACATGATGGAATTGAGTCTCCTTTAAAGAGGACATAAATCCAAGAATAAATAAACTCTCATCACATGTGAGAGTTTATTTATTTTCTCTTATAAGAGAAAGAAAAAAAATCACTGCAGAACGTTCCTATTTGAAATGACCGTATTTAAAATCGGAGAAGAAATAAGGAAGATATGACATTTTAATATTTCACATGTTTTTTCTGCAAATTGACCAACCCTTATGAATATCCAAATTAGCGAGTTGATGATGTCTGCCCGGCCTCAATTTTTCGTGTTTTTTAGCATGGTTCAACAAGGGCCTATTGTTAGGCCTATATGAAATTTGGGAAAATTTTTATTTTTATATAGTTCATACAGCTGGTAAAAGCTATTCCCATAGCAATATACAAAAAAAAATAGAGAGTTACTATCTGCTCTCTTTTTTTTTTAAATATATTTTGGGTGGTTTTAAGGCAAGTTTTAATATTTATACAGCTGAAGTATGAGGTTCGTGTCATTCCTATTGTATAGGAAATTAATAGAAAATTGTGAGAGCATGACATCATCAATATGATTCACACACGACTGGTCAAAAAGTGTTTTCAGAAAGATTTTGAAATTTCAAAATGTCATAACTGCCTTATTTCTTATTCGAATTTGATCATTTTGCCCTGCGGGAGTTTTTTTTTTTCTCTCTCTCTCTCTCTCTTTCTGATGAAATTGATAAAATTTTGGAGTGGATTTCTTCCACTCAGGGTGGGCACCTGGTATAGGACAACGGAAGGTGAGATTGAGGGACAGGCCCGAGCAGCAGGCGCCTGATGACAGTTTCGAAGAGTATAAAACACTGCAAAAACATTGGTGTTAGATTTAACACCATGGGTGTTCTACTCCTAACACCGATCAAGTGTCAATAGAGGACCACACCCACAATATGTGTAGAAAGTATGTTGTGACGTTGAAAAGTGTTCATCTACATGGCATTTCGTGGTGTTAATTTGACACTTTCTGGTGATATTTTTTGACACTGCGCGCTGGTGATGATTTGACACTCTCTGGTGATATTTTTGACACTGGGCGCTGGTGTTAATTCAACAATGGCACTGCATGGTGTTTATTTGATATTGCTGGTGTTGATATCAATGGTATAACACCCGTCCAGCTTCAATAGGGGACCACACCAACTGGTGTTACTGTGGTGTAAATAATTATGTTCACACGTTTGGGTTTTTTTTTTCCAAAATCAAGTACTTTATCGGAAAATTCTTGATCGTCTTGTTGAAGTTCAAAATCAACAAGAAGAACAGTAACTAAGAAACTATTCAAAAAACAATTTTATATATTGAAATGATACCCGGAGGTGTTAATCTAACACCATAATGAGCACCGGAAATTAAATTTAACACCAGCTCGGTGTTTCATAACACCGGACTTTTTGCGGTGAAGAAACGGTCATTTAAAGGGATGCATTAGTATTGGTTGAGATGAGGATTCACATTTTATCGTTTTGCGAGATATATTACTTAGAAACCACTCTATGAAATGTGAATGAGCATACAACAAAAAGGTAAAACAAAGAGTTCTTGTAAATGCCGTGGCCTGTCACAGTAATCATAAGGATCGTTTTGTTTTGTTTTTTTTTTTTTTGATATCTCAACCATTTCAAGACCAATTTTACCAAATAAAGTGTGAATTCTTCTAAGAATTACATGTTCTTTCATACGGAGATTTCTCAAATCTCACGCGCGCGCGCACACACACACACACACACACACACACAGTTGGAAACCTGCAGCCCCATCTAAACCAAAACTGTACTATCAGGCCCTATAACTCTTGAACGAGAAATGAAAAGTTTGTTCGCAAAAACCGATAAGTCCATTTTTTGAAGATTTTGAAGTACGATCTCTGTCATAAAGTATAAAATAATACCTTTTAGATGATATATTGGTCACTACATATAAAGGTACATTTTTTAAGTTATGGTAAAAAAAAGCAAAAATTTTCTTATTATTCCCTTTAATTTTCTTGACCTTTAATCACAAATTAGTGTCTCCATTATGTAATTTGGCAAATATGGACTTATCGGTTTTTGCGAACAAACTCTTCAACACGACGGTCCAAGCAAACCGAGGAATTACGTATTGAGGAAGACTACAAGACTAATCTACCGCAACGAATGCCTTAGGTTGTTATCAACAATCAGAAAATGTCCACATTTGCACCAATATTTTTATAGAATCTTCACATTTTTTTCAGTTCAAAAATCTACGTCCGATATTTGTACCTGTAATGTTTTCCAAAGACCGGCCCCCGATTGTTGTTTTCCTATAGGAAAGAATAGAATTATCGCATTCACATTAGGCCTATAATGCGACGTTATGTCAGGAACAAGAGTAAAGTGCAGGAGGAATCAATTTCAGTTTTCAATTAACCTGTAGGCCTAGGTATCCTATAAGTGTCATCCTGTAATATTTCCTTGTGTTATACCAAGAAATATAATATAAAGCCTACACTCTAACAGTGGCGGATCCAGAGAGGGGCGCACCGGGCGCGCGCCCCCTCTTTATATTTGTTAAAACAAAAGAAATAGAAAAAAAATGGAGGGGGCGTGCACCCCCCCCCCCCCCCTTTAAGTTTGTAAAGGCCCCCTCTTTATGGTATTCCTGGATCCGCCACTGCTCTAAGATATATTAAAAGTATAGGCCTACACGATATCGGAGTATACAATCATGTTTAAATGCGGAGCCTAACCAGGTGAAGTTCACACTTGGCTTGTCTGATGCATTGGTGCAATGCATGGCAGCATGCTCATCAATAGAGGGCGATCTTCCACCAGTCGAAGCGGAGGACGAAAACTGTAGACGTGGTCATTGTTCTATTATTTTTTTTTCCTCCCAAATTGCCAGTGAAAACAACAAACAACCAAAAATTAAAGAAAAGAGTAATATTTTGTGAGCACTTTAATCACTGATTTTATTTTGCATATAAGTCGTAAAATTATAAGAATAGCTTTTCTTTAGTCTTATCTGTATTTTCGTGTGCAGTACAATGTGGTTTCTCTTTCCAACCTCACAGGCATCAAACTCATTAAAGATTACTTTTCACATGCAGACTTACTTGTCTAAAGGCAGTGATAATCAGACAAGTATAAGTTCTAGCAAAATTTTGACCATGCGTCAAGAATCAGAGTTATGAAATGTTACAAAGATGACATGTTTTTGTAGAGCAGTAGGTCCCCTAATATCAAAATGAATCGCTGTCATAATTAAATGACCTGTGTCAATCAGGAAAGTTGGTGACTTTTTTTTTTAATGACCTCACCTTTTTTTAAATAAGTTTATAGGCCCTATGCATTTAATTTTATAAAATCATCTTTTTTTGGGGGGGGGTGGGGGCGGGGGAGGTCGATCATTTTGCAAAGCAACTTATCCCTTCCACTTTCAAATGCAACATTGCTAAATTGTAGGTTGCTTCAGAGCAATTTGATGTGCAAGAAATTGATTGCATCGTGAGGCGCCCATCAGCCTGGTTACATTTTGTATCATAGTTCCGGCTAATTGACATAATATTTATTGTGGTTAGTACCACTGTTTAGATGAAATATGTAAATCTGTGAATATTCTCAGTTTTCATGGAATCACACATATCACACTCATATATCAAAGAAAACCTTCTCTTAATTTGACTTGATTTTAATAATATTATTTACGTCAAGTTAAACCTAAAGATTGGAATATAGATTGAGTCTGGTAGTGCATTCGTGTTCAGTGATTATGACATTGATTCATTCATTCATCCAGTCTTTTTTTTTTAGATAAACAAACAGCAAAAAGAAAGGCACACGGAACTCCTTTAACTGGGAACAGGTCTAATGGGCATTTTGGCCAACTCATGACAGCTTATTGTAATATTGAAGATTTAGGAAAGTCTGTATGTATTTAAAGGGAATCCCAGTGCGGTCCCTAAACGAACGCGGTTCGGACTATAATGAAATTTTGGATACAACGAAGTAAAATTCAGGGCCCAAAATTATCATCTAGGGCCTATAGATATCTTTAATCCACTTAATTTGTTCGGAAAACGAAATTTCAATAGGTCTTGTTAATAACGAAAGAAAACTGCCGTTGACGAGGACTTTGTTATAAAGTAAGCCATTTTTTTGTGAAAAGTACCGGTACGCATTCCTTGAGATCCCTGATAGGGTCCTAGTATTAGGAGTAACTAAAACTGACATAATCGTGTTGTTGTTGTTGTTGTTGTTGTTGTTGTTGTTGTTGTTGTTGTTGTTGTTGTTGTTGTTGTTGTTGTTGTTGTTGTTAAATGGCGTTTTCCATTCTCTTTATAATACTAGTATTTACCTGACTGTGGCACGAACTACAGTAGTCTCTTTACCCAGCGATGACGACACGTGGTTTGCATGACCAATGCTTCAACATTTCTCACTTTAAAACGGATTTCCCAATTTTCTTTTTGAAACTTCACCGATGATGTGTCCTGTGTTCATTTTTGCATGCGTTCACTTTTTTGATAACGTCATCTCCCGAATTCCGGTACAACAGTCAACCAGTCGTTGGGCTCATCATCTGCTAAGCTTATTTTCTTTTATTCGGTGAAAATTGATGTAAATGATAAACTCGCCATAACAAATATGGGTTTGTTTGATATGATAATATACTTATACACGTCTGCGGCGAATACCGGTATAATGTTTTCTCCTCTTGTTTTCAGTTGAAAGTTCATAGTGAAACTAAAATTAACCAAATAGACCGGGGGCCCAGAGCATTTATTCAGCTGAAAAGGGTCACACTTTTTGATGGTCTCATCATATAAGGATGTGGCCAAGGGCCAATAAAATGAATTGCTGGCATGTCACATCCTGTACCGTAAGCCTAGGGGCCACAAAAAGGGACCCCGAAAAATCGATTTATTCAGCCGAAGGGGGTCACGGACAAAAGTTGGTGGATATTGTTCCTTTGGGTGTACTTATCATGAAAACAGCAATGCCAGCTATTTTATCCTGTACGGGGCCCCAGACAGTAGCCCCAAAGGGCCCCACAAATGGTGTTATTCAGCTGAAAAAGGTCACGGCTAATTTCTTTTGCAATGGAAGTAGTTCCCATCAGAGATATCCAAAACACCAATGCCAGCTATTTTATCCTGTACGGGGCCCCAGACAGTAGCCCCAAAGGGCCCCACCCTCCATAGGCCTACGTACAAACACACACAAACATTGATTTGATTCAGTTGAAAAGAGTCACGGCTAATTTCTTTTGCAATTGAAGTAGTTCCCATCAGAGATATCCAAAATACCAAAGCCAGTTATTTTATCCTGCACGGGGCCCCAGACAGTAGCCCAAAATGCCCCCTCCCCCTCCCCCCCCCCCCCCCCCCCCCCACACACATTGATTTCATTCAGATGAAAAGGGTCACGGCTAATTTCTTTTGCAATTTTAGTAGTACTCATCTGAGATATCCAAAACACCAAATCCAGCTATCTTATCCAGTACGGGGCTCTGGACAGTAGCCCCAAAGGGCCCCACCCCCCCCCCCCCCCCACACACACACACATACACAATAGTTTCATTCAGCTGAAAAGGGTCCCGGCTAATTTCTTTTGCAATGGAATTAGTACCTATCAGAGAAATCCAAAATACCAAAGTCAGTTATTTTATCCTGCATGGGGCCCCAGACAGTAGCCCCAAATTGCCCCCTTACCCCCTCCCCCTCCCCCCCCCCCCCCACACACACATTGATTTTATTCAGCTGAAAAGGGTCACGGCTACTTTCTTTTGCAATCGGAAGTAGTACTCATCAGAGATATCCAAAGCACTAAAACCAGTTATTTTATCCTGTACGGGGTCCAGACAGTAGCCCCAAAGTCCCCCCTACACACACACACACACACACACACACACACACACACACACATACACACACACACACACACACACACACATACACACACACACACACACACACATACATACACACACATATATTGGTTTCATTCAGCCGAAAAGGGTCACGGCTAATTTCTTTTGCAATGGAAGTAGTATCCATCGGATATCAAAACGCCAAAATCAGATATTTTATCCTGCACGGGGCCCCACACAGTAGCCCCAAAGTGTTTTGCTTTATTTTCTTTATTGTTTGCATCTCTTCTTCTTCTTAAATATGCGCTCCTTCGTCTTCATTTTCGCGACAACGACAACGTCCTCCTCATCATCATCAGTTTTGCTGTTCTGGCAAACATTTTCCAGCGTATCGGCTACGTTCGATTTTAGAGCGGCGAGAGCGGAAGACATGCATAATTGAGTCTGGGAAAGCGTAGGAACAGCGTAGCCAAAGCGGCCAACAGCGTTATCGAAGCAGGAATGAAGCGTCGTAGGAACAGGCCTTGATTTTATACGGGAATAGAGAACTTATAGTGAGAGCGTCGTTAAAGCGGGAAGGTCGTGCTTTGATCAAGAAAGCGGCGCAGCAGCGGGACCATGTCGTCGGTGTCTAGTTTAGACTATACTTCCCGTTCTTGTGCCGCTGTTACTACGGTCAGAAAAACCTGGAATTGTTACGCTCATCAAGCGGTATTTACACTGTCACTGCTCTCTCCCCGTTTGAGCTACGATTCAAAATAGGTCAATCTTGATGGGGAGATGGGGAAGAAATTTTGAACCAGTTCAAAATTTCTTCCCGATCTGTAAAATTGCCAGATCCAACCCCATCACCCAAACGCTGCTGCTACGATGCTCTCGGTTCCCGTACACTTTTGCCGCTCTCTCCCGATCTGACAGATTTAATAGATCGGGATGCAGATCTTGATAGTGGAATTACACGTGGGGACACTTGGGGCTCCGTACAGCTATATAACTGGTTTCGGTGTTTTTGATACCTCGTTGAGTACTACTTCCATTGCAAAAGAAATTATAGCAGTGATTCTTTTCACTTAGAATAAAATAATACGGGAGCACTTTCCAGCTACTGGCTGGGGGCCCTTTAACTGGATGGGCTTGTGTTTTACGTATCTCAGCTGTTAATTCCACACTGCCAAGGAAAATAGGCATGCATGACTCTTTTCACCTAAAACACTTAATTCATATGGGGTGGGAATACCTTGGGGCTATATTTGTCAAGGGCCCTGCATCTGGGCCAATTTCGCACCTCTTTTAATCGAATTCTTTAATGTTGAATTAAATTTAGCAACAATTTCGCCTAGATGACATGGTAGTTCAATGTCATAATCTCTTCATTCAAATTTATTTTGAAACATTCACATTACCTCTAACCTTATTCTAAATAACACTTTTCAACTGAAATCCATATATAAGACAAGCACCATTCCACTATCCGTTCATTCATAAATTCATAATGATATAGCCACGTGATTACATGCTGCGCTCGTTCATTCAAGTTGATTTCTGGCCATCTAATTTAACATGTTCTGCAGTCAATTAAACAGATATGTTCATACTTGGCCTCTTTCCTTATTTTCTTTCATCGTAGTTATTGTTTTGTAAGCATCATAGCATTTCATGTTTTCGTATTCGTTTAAGAAATTAGCCGTGACCCTTTTCAGCTGAATGAAACTAGTGTGTGTGTGTGTGTGTGTGTGTGTGTGTGTGTTTGTGTGTGTGTGTGCGTGCGTGTGTGTGTGTGTGTGTGTGTATGTGTG